>NC_056753.1:12195000-12330000 GCF_018687715.1 Carya illinoinensis
CCAATCTGGCAATCCATGTTGTGGGCAATGTCGAACCAAGTCTTTATACCTCTCCCACGCTTCATAGAGTGACTCAAAATCATTTTGCTTGAACTGGCCAATCTCACTCCTGAGTTGGGCTATTTTTGCAGGAGGAAAGAATTTAGCAAGAAACCTCTCAGCCATGTCTTGCCAACTAACGATGCTTCCCGGTTGTAGAGATTGTAGCCAACCTCTAGCCTTGTCCCTCAAAGAAAAAGGAAACAATCTCAGTCTAATGGTGTCTTTAGTAACACCATTGATTTTCACAGTGTCACAAATCTCCAAGAACATAGCCAAATGAATATTGGGATCATCCAGTGGCGATCCACTGAATTGAGCCTGCTGCACCATGCTAATCAAAGCTGGTTTGAGCTCAAAGTTGTTGGCATTGATTGGCTGGCGCATTATGCTCGAGTAATTTCCATTCACAACTAGCCGTACATAGTCCTTCAAGGTGCGTGGTAGTACCTCACGATCTTCTTCAGCTATGACTAGTATCTTATTTCTTCTTAGTAATCTAAGAGTTCTTTCAATCTCCGGATCAATAGGAATAATATCACGAGATCTAGCACGGTGCATCCAATGTCAAAAACACACCTGTAGAACAAATTAAAACAAAATTCTAAATTAAAACCAAGATTACTTTTTATCGATATTGACAAAAAGAATAAGAATAAACCAATCCTCGGCAACGGCGCCAAAAACTTGACCGGTGCAAAACTACAAGTGCACAGTATCGTAGTTTTATAGTAAAGTAATAAGAAGAGTATTGTCCTCAGGGATTGGTACCTTACGTTTGCCAAATACCAAAATTATACTAAACTTGATTTTATCTAGAGGAATCACTAAGATTTTTGTAGTTGCAATCTAAACTAGATCAACTTAAAGAAAACTGTGCAAAGGAAATAACACTGACGTTCGAAGATCAAATTAATGGGAAGAAAACTTCTAGGAAATCGATTTCACCTACTTCTTCACTATGCTTTTCTCATCCAGCTAATTTAATTTAAATCTCTTTTGTCTATTAGCAAATCTCTAATTCATCCAAAAGCCTCTTTCGATAGTCAATTGGAATTGACTCTTGGTTATCAATTCACACAAGAATATGCAAATTCAATAATCAAGAATGCAATAAGACCAACGATTTAATTACTACATAGGTTCATACAAGTCTTTTGATCTCTATACTTACCTATGCTGAAATATCCAAGATCTACCCTATGATTCCCTCTTTCGATAGCAAATCACAAGATTACTTATCATCTAATCAATGGCCAGTTAATTAGAAGCAATAAATTCAGAATAAATCAGATAAACAAAGAAAGAATTGCATTAAATTAGCATAGACAATCAAGCATAGTTCGGAAATAGGTTACATCGTTTTCCTAGAATGAAGAAAATTTAGCTCATGCTAGAAATGGAATTCAACATAAACGAATTCACCATAATTGTTCTGAGAAGATGGGAAGAAAATAAACACTGAAAAATCCTCCTTGCAGCTGCAACTGGTTGTCAAAAGCTCAAGGGAACGATTCAACGCTTTTCTCCCGTTCGTGCTCGTGTATGATTCCAACGTACGTGCAATAATTGGAATTCCCTCTCCAAAAACAAATGATTTGAATCCCTCTAGCTATGTTTTTCTCTCCCAAGAAGTGTTCTCCAGTCAAAACTCGCGGCTCTAGAGTGAAAAATTACTTTTATATGGTCTCACGGCAGAAAACCTAAAATCTATCAAAATACGATGTTCGCTCGAGCGGGGTGTCGAGCGCGCGTCAAGCGTTCGACTCTGCCTGATTTCGCTCGAGTGTCCTATCGAGCGCACATCGAGCATTCGACTCTGCCTGATTTCGCTCGAGTGGCCAATGTCTCCGCTCGAGCGATCTTTGTTTTTCAGCAACCCGCTCGAGCTCCCTATCGAGCGGCAGTCGAGCGTTTGAATCTGCCTGAATTCGCTCGAGCGGCCAAAAGCCTCCGCTCAAGCGAACTTGTAAAATCTGCAATATGAAATTTTGCAAGTCATCAAAATGCAAGGCATACACAATGTGTTCCACATATCCTTTCTAAAAAAGAGCTTCGGAGAATGACGACGAGTGATAATGGAGCCAAGTAGCATTTAGCTCCAGCCTAACCTGTCCTACGAAGAATGGCTTGTGCAGATTGTAGAGTGAAAGGAACATGAATACCCCTAGTCAAGGTGATTTGGAACAATCCAGAATTCCAAGAAGCCACCCGAGAAAGGGAGGATAAAATGAGAACTAAATATCCTCATTTGTTTGTATGTTAGGATCATAAGGATTTGTAGATGGGCTAGAAGTACTATGTTTATTTTGATTGTACTCTTGGATGACTTAATAATAAGAATGTGTGTTTAATTGCAACTTTATGTGATGTTGTTATTACATGCCAGCCATACCCATGATAATAAGGCATAGCACGGACTAGAACCACCGCACTCATGGCAGCATTGTCTGTAGCCAGGATTAGAATTAAGTGGGAACGTAGTCATAGAAATAGGCAAGAAAGGCAAGCTCAAATAATTGTGGTTCATTGGTGACAAATAGAAAGGTTTGAGCATCATCACACTCACATGCTAGATGCAGATTTTAGAGGAAACATTTTATTGCAACATGCACTACTGCATGAAGAGCGGCAACCATCCCATGACCCATTAGTATGGAAAGACAACACTAGAGTATGAGTATTTGGACTTAATTAGGAAGCAGAATCGAGCCACACAATGGAAATCGCACTAAAGAGCACACAACATTTGAAACCTTAGATACCTTTATTGATTGCCTTCGCTTTCATGAGGAAGGCCAACCTTTGGAAGATGATGAGGCCATCATAGAACACAAGTTGAATGAGATGAGAGTAAATATGTATTACGACCTTGATGTGGATGCGATATTCTACTTGTCTCAGGACTCTGTGACAGAGGAGAAGGAAAGCTCCATGCCCTTCATAATTTGAGGACTCAACGACAACTAGCAAACAAAATATTTCGAGTGAGTTGGTACCCTTTACTTAATTTTAGCTACTAACTTTGGTACCAATTTCAAGAAGGAAATATTTTCTTGGGGGGAGGATGTGACCACCCGGATCTAGCCAAGTTCTCCCCTATTACTTCTATTATTTTAGCCTTAGTTCAATTAGAATTTAACCCAAGAATTGATGAGATGAAAATGTAGGAAATAACAAGGGCCCTACCTTTTCTAAATAATATAGGTGCCAAAGCCCACAAAAGTCCAATGAGACTAAGAAGTTTTTGGCTACCAGAAGGTCTAGGGTTTTAGAAAAACAAAATTAGGGTTTTGACTATGGAAGGAGGCGCCCAATTGGGAGAAAGTGACCCTTAGGTTCCCTAAGCTCCACGCCACCTCACTTCTAGGATTCATTATATCTAGACTTAAAAAAATGGAAGGGAAGAGAGAAGTGAATTTCAGATGCCCAAGGCTCACACACCACCCACTCTGTTAGCATTTAAGTATGGAAATCTCTAGAAGATGTAATCATGAAGGAGTGCAACAAGCACGTGGAAAATCACAAGATTGGGACACAAACCTCCAGGAAATCTCTAAGGTTCAGGCTAAGGGGATGAACATGCCTAATCCCATGAAAGCCAATATTCTTTCGGCCATTTGTCAAACATGCACAAGACCTTAGAGTTTTTAGATGGGGCAATGATAAGGAAGGTGAAGAGGGGGGGCTTTGGGAAGGAGCCACACGCCACCCATAATGGCTTCTAGAAGAATCTTTGGGTAAGAAAAGACGAGGGTTTCGGCTAGGGCAAAAACACACACATGCACGCGCCACATGCCAAATGGCATCTATGCACAAGCCTAAGATCTAAGAAGGTTCTAGTCATGATGAGGAACATTTAGGGTTTCAACCAGAAAGACCTACATGCCCAATGCCCATAGCATGGGTTCATTGAACCTAGACCACAAAGAGGGATGGCAAGAGTCATTTATGATTCTGGTTAGGGAAAAGAGCCTTGCTACTTGTCATTCATGCTAGACAAAACCCTTTGGCATTTTCGAGAGGGCAATGATGAGGAGGAAGAAGGAAGATTTTGGCCAAGGGAGGAAGCAACATGCCACATGGGGCTCATGCACAAGGATCCTTTGGTTCTCACATCAGGAGTAATGATAAGAGAGAGAGTGTGTGTGGGAAATTGAAGAGTTATTTAAGGGTTTCATTAAAGGGGTCAGCGCTCTACACCCCACCTAGGACACTCAAAGGTCATTTTGTCCAAAGTTTCATATTTCACCTCACCTCTTCTCTCTCTATCTCGCCCACCCTAGGAAAGAACACAACAAAAACCATTTTCTCTCCACCCAAACACCCTCCACACATTGCATAGGAAGGAGAAAAACGAATCCCACGTTGGATAGAACTGCACGGTAGGAATATCCAAGCCTTTTCCTTACTCTTTTCTCTTAAACACATGCACTTCTATGGGTCTATGAGTTGAAGAAGGTTTGGTTGAAGAAAAGAATAGGAGGATGTGTGTCATGGTCTTGCCATGAACTTTATGGGATTCAGGAAGTAGTTGCCTCAACTATGCTTTATCCACGATCGAGTAAAGATGAAGACTCTCATGTAGGGTTAGGTCACGTCGACCACCAACAAGGGTTTTCATGAAAATCTACCTTCTAGTGAAGCACAAGAAATCCTTGCACTTCTAGCCATAAAATTGATGAACACACAAATACACCCCTTACACATACCATGCACACAAATGGCTATTAGGGTTGCAAGAACCAACTAGCACCCGATCAATACGAGTTTTTCCAAGTAAGAAGAATGTTACCTCCATTGGCCTAGGTCATGTCCTCAAGACTTGAGTTTATGAAAGGTTACAAAGTAAGAAAGGAAACCCTAGAACCGAATAGGATGAACCCTAGACACGACACACACACTCACACTCAGGTTGATGTATCGTTGATTTCACTAAGTCTAATGATTTAAACTACACTTTCATATTGCTTGATCATTGGCATTTCTTTAAATCGGATATTTGTAAGTTAGCTTCTAGCTTACTCTTCGATAATGTACTTATGTAGTGTGTAAACTTTGCATTTTGTCATTCAAATCATATTATAGAATTGTTGCTTGTCACATGCTGTGGTTTCTACTTTACACATACATGCTATGCTCAAACATTGCTTATTGTTTCAAATGACATGTTTTAAATTCCGAAGAATGTTGTATAATGTGCCTTGCTTTCGCATATTGTTTTCTAGTACAAGTTTCTGCATGTTCTAATTCTTTTAAGATGTAAACGTGATGCACTCTTTTTTTTTTTTTTTGAAATAATGTGATGCACTCTTAATATGTGGCATGAGAACATGATATTGTTGCATAAAGTCACATGGTCACATGTTATATGTTTTCAGGTTATGAATCAAATGTTTTGTACAAGTACATGTCACATGCATTTTGGATTGTGCCATAAAAGAAAAGAAAGAATAATGTTGTTTTTGTCATGACTCAAAACGTTAGGATGGGGGAATATTCTAGTAGAACTCCATTATCCACTATGGAGTGATTAAATTGGAGTGGTAACCTCTAGGTTGATAAAGTACAGTCAATGGATTTCAAATGGGTCATTTTTAAAGGATTCTGGGTGAAATAGCACCAAACTCTAGTGGATGTAACACATTGAAAATGTGGTGAAGGCGATAGTGAACTATCATATTATATGAACTCTTATGTACTCACATTCGGTCCAGATGGCCGACTATATGATGTGGTAATTAGCAGAGAGCCCATGGTATATAGGGGAGCTTTGAGGTGTCCATCCACATTGATATATGGATTAAATGGTTATAAGTGATTAATATGATTTAAAAATGATACTTTTACATGACCACTTTTGCTACTCTGCTACTTGAATACATGGTCAATGATATTGAAATGAATTCAAGAATGAAATAAGTTTTTAGTCAAGTTCATTTCCATGTATTCATACTCATAGTTTGCCTCTACATGCTCATGTTATCTTCTTGTATGTTATTGGTTTAACTTGCTGAGATTTCTCAAAATTTAATTGTGATAGTTTCCTTTGTCATTCCCCATGGAATGGTAGAAGTTGTAATAGGACCCAAAAACCCTACTTAGGATGGATGTGATGCCCGAAGGCCACCGCTTGGGATGGAACAGAGCCTTAGAGTGTTAGGACGTGCAACACATGGTTACATACCCTTGTTCATGACAGTTAATATGCAATGCATCCTAATGTGCAACTAGCAGTATGCAATAATCACAGCAGAATAAGGGTGATTTGTAACAGTTTTATGCCAGAATGACTAATAGCCCAATATATTGATTAACCATCAATAGATATTGCCTTACTTAAGAGGTCCACATAGTAAGGCATAAGTTCAGACATAATATAAGAGATAGAATCTCCTTAATACAAATACTACATCAACATCTCTCAGTCAAATCAATGCTCTCATCCACTTTATAGTGTATAGAGTCATTGCTATAAATACTAAAATCAGATCCAGCCTCCATTAAGGGTTGGACTCATCCTCAACTATCTAAAGCCAACGGTTCATCTTGTTCATTGTATGACAGTCCTGACACAACTTCTACTATTCTAGGGGAAATGGTAGTGCATAATGAGATTCTTTGAAATCTTAGTAAGTTAAATAACCAACTTGCACAGAGATAATATATGTATGATTAATGATAAATATGAGATGCATACTATGCAAAAAATTTCGTATTCGTCTCCCATCTAGATTCCTCAATGTTTTCTAGAAAAATTTTGATGCACATTTCTTGCAAAGAACATCTTTCACTTCATATTTAAAAAAAAAATGATATTTCATGGTTATTAAAGTCATCATTAACATAATGTATGGTATTGTCGAGCTCCCTTATATGCACTATGAGTACCTCCCAGTGACTATTGTACAACTCATGTTGAAACTACGTCTTTGTGTGCAGACATTATGACCCAACGCATTGGTATCTTAACATTTCATCATAACGTATTATCATAACATATGCACCCGCCAGCATTAGGTTCCATATATGACTTCACTCCAGCATTATTTAAAAAGAATCTATTTGAAGCCTATTGATGGTTCTTTGTCAACTCAAGGGATACCACTCCATTTTCACTCACTCCAGATTAGATAGAGGAGTTCTACTTGGATAATTTTTCATCCTAGCATTTGGGGTCATGACAAAATTTATTTTTCATGCTACACTTGAAAATGTTTTTCATGACAAGTGCATGTGAAGTATGCTTCATGTGAAAATAAGAATTTCATATAATATGCCAAAATGGTGAAGATTACACATGCCATGTAAGCAAGTAATTAAATGCTCAATGATGTATCATGCTCAAAATGACATTTATCATATGAATGTGGCACTTATCAATAATTATAAATAAATTATCTAAGAGTAAGTTAGAAGCTAACTAAGAAACTTTCTGGGTGTTTAAGAAATTGGTGGTGGCTATAATGAAAGTTATTCTAAGTTAGAGATTTTATATCTAAGGAAGGCAAGGTGTGACACTTGTCCAGCATGCATGAGGTTCTAGAAGATTTGAGTGGAGGATGATGTCACCCTTACACGCCCATATGCAAAGGCCATTTCAGAAGATGACACTTGTCAAGCATGTGAAGAGCAAGAGAATGAGGCCTTTGGAGTTCCAAGGAGATCTTTCTTACTTGGGAAGGTAAAAAGGCAAGTTCTAAAAGAATGTTGGAAGAGCAAGAGAGAAGAGAGGTGGTGATGGCAATCATGGGGAGGGCCAAGGGATCATCTTGGGAAGGGCAAGGATCACCTAAGGTAGAGTTAGGGTTTTCAGCCAACACAAGAAGCATCCACTTACTTGCCACATGGCAACCATGCACACGAGAAGGAGTCCCAAGAAAGATTTGAAATTATTTTTTTACCTTTGAACCACCAAGTACATTGAACTAGACTTGAAAGGAAGGGCATGAGGGGAAAGTAAGGAAAGAGAGGGTTGGTTGGAAAGGGCCACATGCCACATGTAAGAAGCAAACTTTGGTTTTCTAAGGCAATCTCATCCTAGGGAAGAGGAAGAGACCCTTTTGTCTGAGCCATGAAGAGAGGGAGGCGCCTATAAGAAGGGGGGAAACCAAATGTAAGGAGGCTTTTTAGATGAAATTCTATATTTGTGTCTTAGCATCATTCGGCCATCACCATTGCTCTCTCTCTAGTTGTATTCTCTCAGGCTTTCTCACAAACCAAACAGCACCACTCTTACCTCCATTCTTCAATATTTTGAGAAAAAGCTTAGCATCCGAAGATAAGAATCTCATCACCATCTCTTGATAAACACGCATGACCAAGTGAAGAACCTATCTCTTCATTTTGAGTTTTAGGGTTTTCTCACATGAACACATATTTTTATGTCAACAACTAGGGTTTTTTCTTCAAGGAAGAAGAAACCCAAAATACCCTTGGTACTTCAAACATAGAAACACAAAGTTTTGGAATGACATATGTTTCTGTTTCTACTCAAAAGAAAAACTAGGGTTTTGAACCTCCAAAAGCTTTGGTTCTAGGGTTTTCAACATGAGAAAATGATTTCAAAAATCTTAGACACTTACACTCACTCATATTTTGATGAATAGGGTTTGTTGACAACTTCTAATTTGCTATGTTACATTTTCGGATTTCTTGCTAATATTATCATAGATTTCTGTAAGTAAACTTCTAACTTACCTTGGATAACTCTTGTATATATATCTTGTGAAATCTTGTTCGATAGTTCATTGTTTGAATCTTGCTATATTATAGATTGTATATTTGGTTTGGATATAGAGACAAAATGCCATATTTGGATGATGATTTGTTGAAGTGTATTTTGAATATGTCAGGATTAGGGTTTCGGTTTTGACATGTATATGTGTTATGTGTTCTTGTTTTGATCTATGAACATGTGAAGGCATGTGAATATAAGATGTGATGATGAAAATCCATGTTTGGGAGACTTGGATGTTTTAGCCAAGGCTAGATTGAGGAAATTCGAATCTATTTTGGATTGGAAGAAGTGTGAAGTGTGTTTACATGTATTCATCATATGATTACATGTTCTAATATTTTCAAGCCATATTATGAGATGTACATTGTAATTTCATATCAGTTTCGGGTTGTACATATTTGCATGAGTATGGTGAAGTGTTATGTCATGTTTCATGCATTCGAGTCTATGTTTTACAAAGTGAAGAGTCAAAATACTTTTTATCACAACTCCAAATGCTAGGATAGGTAAATGCCCTAGTGGAACTCCCTATCCACTCTGGAGTGTCTAAAGTCAAGTAGAGACCCCTGGGTCGACAAAGTATAGTTGATGGGTCTAGAAAGGTTCCTTGAGAAAATGATACCGGAGCAAGGTTGCACCTAAAGCTAGTGTGTGCCATACGGTGAGGGCGAAGTAAACGAAATGCCATAGAAGAAAATATTTATGATAAGACGTAGTCACCTCAATCAAGTGGATCGGTGGTTGATGCAGTAACTAATGGGGAACACATGGTACTTAAGGGAGCCATGAGGTATCCATCCATGTGAATCATGAAATGAACAAGGCATTTGAGCTTTATGTTATGATATGCTATGTGATGACATGCCATGATATGATATGTTATGAAATTCCATGATAAGATACATTATGTCATGATAAGTTACGATGTGATATGATCACGATATGAAGATGTTATGGAAATATAAGAATGGCATGATATGTTATGACAAGTACAAGAACCCAAGCTCAAATGACATGAATATGTGTTAAGAAGTTTAGAAGATGAAAAGATATTTTATAAAAGGTCCACGTTGCATATGTCAAAGTTTTTACGTCAAAGTTCATGTCCATACATTTATTTATGAGTTGCGATTGTTTATGGTTTGCTGATATATGCCTTCGTTATCTTTTGTATGTTGATTGTTTACTTGTTGAGATTTCTTGAAATCTCATTGTGGTAGTTTTCACTACCAATCCCCAACCGGAATGGTAGAAGTTGTGATAGGCGTAGATGATGAAGTGAAAAAGGACGGCACTCCCTCGAGAGAGGATAGTGCCGAAAATGGAAGCTAGCTCTTCCAAACCCTCGATCCAAGAGCAATTAGAGACATAAAAAAGATCCACCTTATTGATGAACTAAAGAGACTTAGGAATTGTGACAAGGACCGATTCCTTAAGAAGAGAGTTAGCCAGAAAGGCCATAGTCTTTTGGAATATTTTTGAAAACAATAGTTTGATGGTCCCTTTGTTTTGGGGAAATGTTTCAAAACAATTAACTCTGGAAAAACTTGGTTATGGAAATTTTCAACTTTTGAGATTTTACATTCGGTGCCATAATTATTTATTGTCATCTTCCTTAAGTAGTTAGAGAATTTTTCGCTGTGATTTACTGCATAACCCTAGATTATAAGTGAATTGCATCTGAATTGTCATATACGAGCGGTATGTAACCTTGTATTGCATATTCCGATGCTTCAGTCACCATCAAATCCCAAGCGGGGGTTGGGGGCGTCACATAAACCTATCATGAAATGCTATTTTCCACAAATTTAAACATTCAATAAATCCTTCAAGACACTAGTAAAACATATAAGATCATATCAAGACATTTCATGGCTAAAATTTCATCTTAAAACAATTTATTCAATCAAAACTCCAAATCTGAACTGAAATGCATGTCCTCAAGTTAAACCTCATGTCAATATAACACCCAACAAAAATATAGAGTAACATTACTTACCCAACGACGGCTTTGAAGGCTCTCAAGAACAACTCACTTCAAGAATCTCACACTAGTTGCTTGGTTTCGCCCTTCTCTAACCTTAGGAGTACTTTGCTCTCAAGAATGCCAAGAGAATGCTTGAGGGAGGTGTGTGAGGAAGTGAGGGGTGAAGTGAGGTATTTATAGGGCTCAAAGGGAGGAGAGACAGGTGAAGGGGCATTGATATGGCTGAAATGGAAGTGTTGTGAGTGGTAGAGGTTGGTGGTGGAGTGTTAAGTAAATATTTCAGTTCTGTTATGGCTTGGTCAATTGAATAGTGGCCTAAATATGCATGATTAAACCTTGTTCAAGTGCTAGAAGGTGTCCATAGGTGCAGGGGGCTGCATTGGTTTAGAAAATAAAAACAAAAACTTCCAAAGAAGCAAGCCATGGCAAATGGTTTTAGTTCCTCCAAAGCTATCTAGATATCTGATCCCCTTTTGTCCAATCCTCTTGGTCTGATTTGAGGGCATAATGACCACCATATTGATTAGCTTTCTTAGGTGGGTAAAGAGGTGGAGTTGAGTGCTAATTGGTTAAGCTTGAGCAAAAAATGATAAGGAAGCATGAATGTGCAAGGGTTTTCAGTCAACATGAGCTACTTCACCTATCCATTTGGCAATCGATTTTGATGCTCATGGAAGGGGATTGGCCAAGCTTACAATGTAGTGTTTTAAAGCACATTATCAGAGATGGAAGGGTATTGGCATGTGGAGGTGGCCAAACTAAGTCCAAAAAATTTCTCAAAAGAACAAGGGTATATGGTTTGGACAAAACTCCATTTCCTAGGTGAAAATAGTGGTGATTTTGGCTTGGCTTGTGAAATGTTTTTTGGAAAAATATTAGGTATGATTTTAGGGGCCATCATGAGGGTTGATTGTTCTAGAAAAAATCTTGAAAATCTTGTGGAAAGGGCATTGGTTTTGGGGGCTTGTTGAAGGGTTGCATGGTTATGCACCAAGGTGCTAGTTGGTGGGTTGTGGTGGCATTGACATGCCTTTATCTCAAGTAACATAGGTTGGGTTAGTTATAACATTCAAGGGTTGTCTAAGAGTGATGCAAAACAAATGAAAAAGACAAAAATTTCAGATCGATCTAAAATTATGAAGAAAAGAGTTTCAAGAAAACTATGCAAGTCATGTTGTTTGAGTTACTATTCATGGGTGAGATGAATAGTGATCCCTAACTCAAGTTAGAAGCCTAACCATGGTTGAAAGAGAACCCTAGGGCCGTGTGGTTTGAGCTTGGGTAGAGAGGAAACCAATAGTATGGTAGATGTTAGTCCCATTTGGAAGAATGAAATAAAATACAAAGCTTGGGCTTCAGGGGTTGGGCTTTTATTGGGCCATATGAACAAGTCTTGGTCGTGGGCTTCTCTGTGGGTCTTATGTCTAGATTTATTTGGCTTATCCTTGGCCTCAATAGTCGACTAAGTTGGGTCCCAAAGTTTGGATATTTCCTCAATTGGGTCAAAGTCTTGAATCTCACTAGGTTAAGCCCAATAGTCTAATATCCAACAAGTTGGTCCTAAGGTCTTAGTGTCTATCCATAGCCTATCTCATCCTAGAAAGCTAGGGTCTTATTAAACCCCTCTTGGGCATTCTCCAAATCCATCTAGTAATTAGCCAAATCACTAAGCCCATTATTGTGGAAAACCTCAAATATACAAAGTGTCATTCTTCTATTGGCCTCTTCACACATTTTCTTAAAATTAATAAAGCACTAAAATTCTCCAAAATAATACCACTAAACCAATCAAGTCCTAAAACTTTCCTTTCCTTTAAATTAATAAAGCCTTAAAACTCTTCTAATAATTCTACTAAACCCAAAGTATAAGCTCTTTTGCCAACTCAAGCTCCAAAAATGTTCTTTCTCTAAAAAATATCCTAACTTCTACTTAGTTAATGTCATGGCTACTAGGATCAAGGCCTAAGTTTTTAAGTGGGGTGTTACAATGGATGAGTTGCTTGACCTCATTGAGGATGCATTTACCCTTGAGGCTCGATACTATTTAGTTATTTCTTGTCTTAAGGATACCTTGTGCTTCCTTAAGGAGATCTAGGATATCTTAAACAAGGATTAATTTCCACAGTGGGCACCCAAGCTTGAGGAAGCTCTTACTATAGAAAACCAGTTAGACTACGTGAATGGCTATATAATTCAGGCATAAGGGTATACAGTAGTAGCCCCAAAGGTCACTTGAAGTCTTGAGATGCAAGAATCAGAACCTTATGTCCCATAAGAGAATAGTTCATTTTGATGTATCACAAGTTAGTGATGACCTAGGTAGTAGGGTTGTGGTTTAAAACCCTTATTTTGTATCAAGAGCTTTGAACAAGTACTTTTTTAGTAGTTACGTTATTGGGTACCATATTTTAATTGCTCTATCTTTACTTAGAACTAAACATTTTCCTATGCAATTATTGCATACTGCAACTAACATATTAGGTGCATTGCATGTTGTGATGCTCCTAAATTTCGATTTGGGATTGGACGGACATTTGAAGCGTCGAGACATGCAACACAAGGTTACCTACCCTCGTTCATGACATATAAGATGTAATATTCCTAACATGCATATAATATTATGCAATATTTGCAGCGGATAAATTTTTTGTTTCTTTAGCAATACTATGCACCAAACTGAAAATATCTCAAATGATTAAAACATACTTCATACATAAAGACCTATTAAACAACTAAGATCACAACACTAGTCTAAAATGGCTATAATCCAAAAGAGTATTGGAGATGCAACTCCATAGTACAAGTAGTAATTTAAGTTAACTACTATATTAACATTGACGTTGCACCGTCGCTCAGTCAACTGTGTCTAGTTGGTCAACTCCTGATTCTCCTTCAGGTCCTGTAACAAGATCTACCATTCAGGGGGAATGGTAGTTGGGACTACCACAGTGAGATTTGATTACAAATCTCAGTAAGTTAACAAAAAACTTCCACACAGGCTAATGATGCATGCATAATAGTAAAAGCATGAATATATAATCAAATTCATAAGCAATCAAAGCATAACTTGACATACAACATAGCATAATTGACATAACTTAAATTGAAACGTGAACTGAACTTGACTTGATATGAACTTGATCTGAAACTTAACTTACATGGACTCACTCTGAAACTTGACTTAACATGAACATGATCTGAAACTTATTCTTTAACTGCTTAAATACTACTCCACAGTTATTGTAGCCTTATGTATTTTACGTGTCACAATTGATGTGTCTCAAGCAGTGTCTGCGTCACAATTGCTGTGACCCCATACTTCGTATGCCACAGTTGTTGTGGACCCCATGAAACTGAATGTAACTCAACTTCTTGGATGCTACATGGGTCCCCTAGAGCCATGTGTCCCTACCGATTACCGCATCACAATACAGGTATCCGAACCAGCTATGAGTGCCTTAATACATACTCCATAGTTGTTGTGGCTCCATGTATTTTACGTATCATAATTGCTGTGTCTCACGTAGTGTATGCATCACAATTGCTGTGACCCCATATTTCGTGTGCCACAGTTGTTGTGGACCTCACGAAACTGAATGTGACTCCATCGGCATTAGTACCTGGTGCACTTCGGTGACCAGCTAGTTAGGTCCCTGCCTGCTACCCGTTGATAGTATTTCATCAAATCGGGAAATTTCACACCTATTTAAACACTCCAGCATGAACAAAGGAGTTTCACTAGGATATTATCTCATCCTAGCACTTAGGGTCATGATTGACATGAATAACTTGACTTAACTGTTCCTGAAATACACACACTGTACTCAAGATGAGACGTGACTGGAATACGATAGCACATAAGCCTTGAGGTAACATACGTGACTTGAACATAACTCGAAAGACATGACTAACTTGATATAGAACATTTCGTAACATGACATAAACATGTAACACACAAATTTCATAACATGGTATCATATGTAACGGAAAACATACTTAACATGACATACTTATAATAGTGAATATGACATGACATACATGTAATAGATGACATATTTAACATGATGTACTTGCAATATATAGTAATAAGTGACAGAATATCTTGTGTAACAGATGAAAACTCATGATAGAATAAATTATGTGTAACAAATAAATATGTGGTAATTTGGCATGGCATGGCATATATAATAACACACATACATATATTGTAGTTCCTTTACTTAGCAAACATACACAGTAAACTGCTAGTAAGTTAAAAGCTAACTTACCTCGATTTTTGCACTTCTTATGAAAGCTCAAGCGCGATCACGAGAAACTGTAATTAGTGATTCTAAAAGTTAGAACTAAATCACTAATAATTTAAAATATAGAAAAATACTAACTTAAGAGTAAAATTTCCATTTTACCCTCTACATGTGAGAAAATGACCATTTTACCTATAACTTAAGGATTTTGAATGCTAACTTCAAAAGTCACCAAACTTTACACACCTCATGTAAATTTAATCCTAAACTCAAATATCAATTTATAAAAATTTAACACTAATCACAACTATTAAAATTCCATAGGGCCGAAATTCCCATATGCTATTTCCATTGATTTTTGTTTCTAACTTGTTTTGATCAACCTTTTGATCTATGACTTCTAAAGATGTGATCTTCAAACCAAACCATAACATGATTTAAAAAGATGTCCTAAAACACATATAAGCTTCTAATTCAAGATCACATGGTTAAAAATCAACCAAAACATAAATTTAGCCAAGAACATCCACACTTTGGCCTATCCGAATATCTCATTGCATAAAATTTCATATTTTTGAAATTAACATAAAATATCTTTAAAATAATATTCTAAAATGTATATAAGAGGTTTAGGATACTTCAATAAAATTATCAAAGCCATTGGAATAGGTTTAAATCACCAAAGATTTAAACTTTCTCAAAACAGAAACTGTTTTTCCTCTTCCAGTTTCTAAGTTTCTAGATCTAGGAAAATATTTCATCAAAACCTTTAATCATGCAACAAATCCTCAACCAATAATCATATAAACATGTTAAAAATACTTCATAAAAATTTCAGACCAAGATCTATCCATTAGCTTGGTCAAAAACTCCAAAATATAACATATTCTCCAGTTTATCGCTCAGAATGACCTTTCTAGAGTTTAAATACTATTTGACTGACCAAATGATCTTCAAATAGAACCAATAAGATATCCACATAAACTATACTTAAAAAGGAACAACTTGTATGAGGAAAATTTAGGATAAAATACTTACAAAGGCTTTGAAATGAGCATGCAAAAGAACACCTATCTAAAAGCTGTCCGAGAGAGTATTTGGTGTTCTTTCAATGAAAAGTGTAAAGGAAGATAATTTTGTGGGGAGTGGGCTGGAGATGTTTTTGGACAAGATATGGAAGAGGATAAGGCTAAAGTAATGCTTGAGTTCTGGCCTTTCTTACCCAATAAAATATACAAACAATCAGTCCAAGATATTTTCTAATGGTGGAGTGTAGACTTGGAAGAGTGAAGTGGCTCTTTGACTTTTCCCTTCTAGAACCTTCTAGACCCTCTTGAAGACATCTCTGATCAGCCATGTGGGGGAAGAAATTCCTTGGCCAAAATAAATGCTAAGGTGCCCAGTTTAGTGGGCCTTAAAGGTCCTAAACTGAATGGGCCTCAATTTAGGGGTTTTAAGAGGGTTTGGGTTGCTATCAAGCCCAAATCCAATTTTTCTTGATCCAAATGTCTAATACTATTCATCATGTATGGCTAAAATCTTTCCATGTGTCCAATTAAAACTTCTCTAACTTAATTTGGACATTTCACACTGTGATTTTGAAATTATTGCACTTGGTGTGCTTATCGATATTACTATTCACTCCAAAAAATTCTATGATAAACTTGGTATCGAAAAATCCTAAATATTCATATGAAACTACAATGAAAATCGTTTATCGAAATTTAGCCCCGAAATGCTCCTAAAAATAAATTCACAGTTTCAAACAGACGTTTCGTCCGAAAATATGAAATGAGTTATTGTACCATAAAATCCTAAATAATCCACCGAGTTTAATGGCATAGACCATAACGTATTCTAATGCTTCTAACTATCTCAAATAATTAAAAACACACTTCTGATACCATAGTGAGTGATGGGCCTGTGCAAAATACCCGCTGGGCCGCACAACCTGGTTGGGTCGAACCTGCTAAAATCGGGTTGGGTACATGTCAATTTCAACAACCCTCCAATTCGACTAATATCGGATGAAATTTGAACCCGACTCAAAATCTAAAAAATCTTTCGTTTCTCGCCTCTGTTGCTCTCCATTGGGTCTATCTGGATTTTTTTTGTTCGATTAATCTGGAGATCTAGAGGCCAGGAGCAAGTTTATGATCTTGATACGCTATTCGAGTAATGGTTGGGGAAGAAGCAGAGGAAATGAGAAGTAGACCAAGAGAGCTTATGAAGATGGCAAAGAGCTCTGTTGAAGGAGGATGATCCTCTTACTCTAATTTGAATGGCTTGATTAAAGATCTAAGCTCACAAGCCATTGCTGGTGAAGCTACTGAGAAGAACTAGTTTAGTTTTTCACTTTGTGCATTTTAATCCTCCATATAGGTTTCTCGTCTTTGGCATTTTAATCGATTCTCCGCCAAAACGAACATATTTCTTCTCCGCCAAACCGAACTTATTGATTCTCTACCAAGAAGAAGACGTAGAGGCGAGCTTCAAAACCCATCCCTCTCTTTCACTATTTCTCTCTCTCTAGCCGAAATTGTACTTGAAGCTATTTCTTTCAAAACCCATCCATTTCATATTCTCAAGCCCTTTTTTCTTGTACTTGAAGCTGCACAGCAAGTACCTACTTGTTTTCTCATATCTCAGTTGTAGAGATCTCTGCTAGCTGGCTCGGTCTTGGCAGTCGTCTCTAGCTGCGACTGTGTGTGCACCATCTGATTACCAGGATATTGTATATGGCTAGAAGCAAAGCGATGGTTCCTATCACCACCAAGCCATAATACAAAGTGGGTAAGGGATTTTGGTGGAACAAGAGGATATGGCTGTGGGAAAGGACGCAAGTAGGTAGGATAAGAGATTGGGTTTTGGAACTCTGCAAATGAAGGTATCAAAAGCAGAGTAAAGAACGGGTTCAACTCGACTTGTAAATTTTGGGTTGGGTTGAACCGCATTTGTTGGGTTTTCCCTGCGGGTCGGGTCGGGTCGGGTCAACATATGGGTGGGTCGAGTTGTTGTGCAGGCCTAATGAGTGATAGCACTAACTATGTGGTTAGACTAAAACCTATACGATTAATAGATTCGTGAAAACTTACAGGGTCTTCATGAGATTCCTAAAGCCAATAGAAATTCCACCATTAAGTTTCTGGCGGGCTATTACACATGTTAACTGTCATGAACGAGGGGTGTGTAACCTTGAGTCACATGTCTCGATGCTTCAGTCTCTATCTAATCCCAAGCAGAGACTGGGGGCATTACAACCATGAATATTTAAATACAGGTACCCTAACAATCAAAATAATTCTGCTAGGAGTACCTTGTACTGGTTTTAAAAATAGAATTAGTCTGATAATCAGAATAATTATGTCATGAGTACTTTACTAGAGGTACTATAATAATCAGAATGATTCTATCACGAGTACTCCATAACAGGTAACAGATAAATATGTATTTGGAAGTAAATCATAGCTTGACATAATATAACATTTACAATAAGCATAACAAACATGAATGATAGTTTTTTACCACCACACAAACAAATATCCTAAAAGTAAGTTAGGGGCTAACTTACTCATACATAAACATGCACTTAAATAAATCATGGCATGGCATATTAGAATATTTATAATAAGCATAATGAACATGAAAAAATGATTTCTTACCATCACACATAAATAAATATCCAAAAACTAAGTTAGAGGCTAACTTACTCAAACATAAATATGCACTTGAAATAAATCATGGTATGCTGTATAAGAACATTTTTAATAAGTGTAATGAATATGAAAAAATGATTTCTTACCACCACACATATGTAAATATCTTGAAAATAAGTTAGAGTTTAACTTATAGTAATTACGCGTGACGTATAAAATAGCGTGAAAATGCATGAACTGAAAAAGAGATATTCCTAAAGGGTAGGAATATCCTACTAAACACTTAGAAATATAAAAGTTACTAACTTGTGACAAAATTGCCATTTCACCCTTATGTAAGTGGAAAAATGACAATTTTGTACATAACTTAAGGATTTCACAAACGAATTTTAAATTCTACCAAAATTTACATTCCTCATATAAATTTTATCCTAAAATCAAATATGAAAAAAAAATTAAAACAAATCACAACTACATAAAACATACATTGGTCGAAACTATGTCGAGACCAAACTTTTGATTTTTGTTGCAATTCATCCCAACTTCAACTATCATGCTAAACCCAGTTCAAGCAACATGTGAAAATCACATCCTTTGTTTCAAAATCCTATTAAGACCCCAAAAATGCATTTGAAAAAAATCACAATCTCCTCATTCCAAGAAAAGTGTCAAAACACCAAATTTTAGACAAATAGAACACTCAATGCACTTGATTTAATAATTTTCCAATAAACTCCAAGGACTCCAAAGTTCACAAACTTCTTATCATGCTTATAAATCTGTCCTAAATGAGAAACATGCTTAAATACCAACAAAAAACACAAAACCAACACTTCAGCTACTTGGCATGTTCATAAGGTACAAACCGAGTATCATGTGTTCTTGACTTAGAACAAACACATTAAAATCAAAATATCCATCATGTAAACCTTAAAGAACAAAACTATATATTTCATATTCAATTCCTAATTACGATTTAGACGTTTCAATGAGGACTAAATACCCTCATTTGTTTGTATCTTAGATTTAGACATTTGATAAGAATTTGTGTCTAACTGATTGTTTTTTGGTATGATTGGATATAAATTCTTGTTTTTTTTTTTCTAATCTCTTTGTTGTTAGTAACATTGTATTCACCAACCATACCCTTGAAACAGGGCATGGCACGACCTAGAAAAACCCCACATATGTCTGTATCGTCAATAGCTCAAATTAGAGAAAGATGATAACGTAGTCGCAGAAACTAGCACAAGAGAAGAGACTGAATGATGGCTACTCACTGGCAAAAGATGAAAATGTTTGAGCATCATCACACTCATGCTATGGATGTGGATTCTCAAGGAAATATTTTCCTACGACGGGAGTTATTACAGAAAGAGTAGCAACCCCCACATGACCCATTAGTATGGAAGAACGTTGAGAGAATGTGATTACTCGGACTTAACCAAGAACCATAAACTAGTTGCATTGCAAATACTCATGCAAGTAGATATACACCTTTCGAGACCTCGGATACCTCTAGGATCATATTTGTCTCTGTGAGTGGCGTCAACCTATAGAGGACACTGAACTCAAAATAGAGCATAAGCTGAACGAGATGCGGGTAAATATGTATTAGATTATTATCTGGATGCAATATTCTACATGTCACAAGATTCGATGACAGAAGAAGAGAATGAGGTGCAACCCCCATCATTATATGAGGATTCATTTTGAGGACAAAGACTTTTCTTAAGGTGGGGAGGATGTGACAGCTCGGACTTAGCCAAGTCTTTGCCTGTATTTTGTCACCAATTTATGTTTAATTTTTGTACCATGCAAGAGGTGTAGAGTACTTAGAAACCTTGTCCTATTTGATTCTAATGCATTGGGCATCTAAGCCCATAAGATAGGCCCAACAAGGCCTTAGGAATTCGGACAGCCCATTGGGCTAAAGCTTAAAACCCTAGTGGGACAAGGTAACACACGCCCAACACATCAAACCTTTAAGCCACTTGTCAGACATTCAAGGCCCATTGAATCTAGATAAGATTGTGGAAAGAAGGGGTGAGAGATTAGTGTTTAGTAACCCAAAAGCCCTAGCACGCCTACCGTGACAAAGGCCACCTATTTTTTTTTTTTTTTTATACTTATCACACATGTAAAAGGTTTCTAGAAGGAAAGTAATCATTAGATGCCTAGGGAAGACAAGGGATCACTCGGCCAATGCACCCACTCACCATCACCCACATTCTTGCCACTTTTCAAGACCATGTGAGTTCCAATAAGATTTGCATGGGAAAGTGGTGCATGGGGGTGCTGAAGAGGCTAAGGCACATTCCACCAAGAGATTAGGGTTTCGATTTCAAGAGAGCTTCATGCCTACCTAAGTGATTCCAACCACCTTTTTGCCAAGTGTCATTCATGCAAGGGACTTTCTAGAAGATGGATATGATTGGAATTGAAAGAGGCACATGAGATAAAACAAAACCTAGTTCCTAGGTTTCGGCCACCATACCACTCTCCCTCACACATGCCACATTTTACTCACTTAGGAACCTTAGAAGAAGTTTCATGGAGAAGAGGAAAGGTTGACTAGGAAAGGTGCACCACATACCACCCCAAGTATTTAGAGAAGAGGAAAGGTCTTGTGGAAAAAAGAGATGGGTGGCAAGACACACACACACACTCACCGAGATTCTACAATAATCCTTGTGGGGAAGAGCAAGAAATGGATGACAAGAGGTACTGACACACACATCCCTACACACCACTTGCCACTAGGCAAGCATGCATACACCTAAGAAGCAAGAGTCTAGGATTAGGGTTGTGTCAAATGACCAACACACCACAAAAGGTTCAATGAACCTAGATCACTTTGTGTCACACTCCTAAGGGCACTTAGGGAATTTGAATTTCTTAAACTAGAAGGTGAGCCATTTGTCACTCAAGCTATAGAAATCACCTGGACTTCCCAAGAACAACCCCAAAAAGAACGTGAAGGGTTTCGGTGGAGGAGAATGTGGGAACTTGGAGGCATACATGCATCCAATTTTTGAGATTCCCTATGTCATGGGAATGTGGGAACTTGGTGGTCTATCTAAGAGGTAGCCCAAGGGCTGGCACCCAAAGGAGACACACACCAATGGGAAACTCTGCCCATTTCATTTTTGGACTCTCTCTCTCTCTCTCTCTCTCTCTCTCTCTCTCTCTCTCTCTCTCAGTGACCCTGGAAAAAACTCACGTCTTCACTTTCTCACCATTTCTCACCAACCAAACATCATGTACTTATCGCCTCAAAGGAAAGAATTATTTTTGTGTATCTCAAGCGAATGGACGCTTGGACTTTTGTGGGTCACAATATAAAAACAATGTTTATTTTGAGGAAATTTGAACAATGAAATATTTTGGGATAAATAGTTTTTATGGTACCATGGTATTTTGCAAAAATTGCTCTAAATCTCACTTAGATTTACATATATTTTCCACTATGATTTATTACATACTGCTAGAATATAATAGGTGCATTGCATCTTAACTGTCATGTATGGGGGTATGTAGCCTTTAGTTACATATCCCACGCTTCAGTCACCTTCCAATCCCAAGTGAGGGTTGGGGGCGTCACATTATTCAAACCAAGTCTCTTAAAAAACAAACTATTAACCTCTAAATGAAAGTCTTAGAATTATCATATAAGAATTTCATAGCCATTGGACTAGTGATGGGAACCAAGGTGGAGCTATCCCTAAAGATCCCTTGCAAATTCCAGATGGGCTAATTACAAGATCAAGAGCCAAGAAAATCAAGGAAGCAATGCAAGGATTGGTGCAATCCACTTGGGATGAAGCTAGGAAGAGACCAACACTCAAGATGGGCTTCAAGGAAAAAGAACCAGTTTTGATCCACTTGATACAAGCTGTGGAAGACATGACTTAGAGATTGGGCCTATTGTTGTTAAGGCTTTGAATTTGTTTAACGGTATTTTATTATTAGTTTAGAAGAAGTGGGCTTGAGGATGCTTGGCCCACGTATGTCTTATTTCTAATGGACTAGGGTTATTTTTGGGAAGGCCTTGTATTTTTGGCCAAGGGTTTATTTGAAAAGTTCAAATTTTATGTCTTACTAGGGTTTCAGAAGTAACTGTAGCACGGCGTATGGCACTGTTCACGCTACAGTACCCGACGCATTGTTTACTTAGGGTTTTTGGGGATTGTCTATTTAAACCACTTGTAACCTCATTTGAGAGGCAGACTATATGGAATTGTGATTGAGAGTTGAGTGATCTCCTCTTGTTCTTCTTGAACTTCTGAGCTTATCAAGGGTAAATCAAAACCTTTGTGGCGTTCTTCCTTTGTAATCTAGGTTCTTGAGACGGGTTCTTCAATGGGTCTAGATTTTGATATAATCTAGGTTCTTTGAACGGGTTCTCATTGGGTCTAGATTCTCCATCCATATACCTGAGTTTGGTTTTCTTGGGGTTGTTTTTTCAGTATTGTTGTTGGGTCTCAAAGCAAGTCTATTGGGGTTCACATCATTTGGTAATCAGAGCAAGGTTTCCAATCAGGTGTAATTCTATCTTTTATCTATTGCATCTTTAATTCTTGGGTTTCATTGTTCTAGGGTTGTAAAAAAAAAAAAAAAAGTGCAGAAATTCGTTTTTCCTAGGGCTGGCAGATTACTCTATCATTTTGATTTCATGTTTATCAACATTGGTTGGCTAAGTTGCTTGTTTGAGGGCTGCCAAAATTTACACCATATAGAGGTTGGAAATTTCTGGAGTTTCTTGCATCTTTGAGTTTGTCAATTCCTTGGAGTGTCGTTTCATTGATTCTCTTCTGTTTCCTTATCAATTTTTATGTGTTTGAATTCAATTGTTTGATTGTTACAATTGAATATTGTTGTTTGTGATTGAATCGGTGAGAAAAGAAAAGAAAAGAAAAGAAAAGAAAGGCAAAGAAAAGAATAGAAAAGAAAAGAAAAGAAAGGAAAGGAAAAGAGAAAAAAATTCGAAAAAAAAAAAAAGTTTAGGAATCCGAATTTTTTTATCATTAGAGGGGCTGCATTTATCTTTATAGTTGGTGTATTGTCTTGTGAGTACTCTTTCCCTCGTAGCATTTCCTTGAGTCTTGTGTCATTTTATTCTTTCTATATTTTCTCTTGTTAAGAGTTTCTTGGACCTAATTACTAGTTGGAATAAGACAGGTTTGTATTGTCTTGATTTATAGTTCAATTAGTTCTGAAAGAACTTGAGTGGGAAAACTCTTGAGGTAAAAGGCAAGAGAGTGTGAGATCGTTATTGGGAAAAAGCCAATTAAGAGTGAAACACGAGTGGAGTGCTATTACTCGAGTGTAAACACGTAAGGGAGCGTGTGAGGTCTTTTCCACTAGTAGTTTTTTTGTGTGCAGCGTGTACGATGTCTCATAAAAGTGACTCATCACCAAAGGGGATGTTAGATAACTCCTTTATGTTGTAGGCTATGCAACAACAGTTTGAACGATTGAACATGATGTTAGGAGAAGTGAGAGATAGGATGGATCAACAAGATGAAGTAATTAAAAATTTACATGGTGGGAGAGATAGGAGGAGATGTGAACTTAGAAGAGAACATGATTATGAAGATGAAGGAGATGGTGAGGATGAGGAAGATCTAATTTCTGAAGTTGGGATGGGTAGGCATAGAGGAGTCAGGCATGAAAGAGGATTTAGGGGAAACCCACGGGGTCGTGATGGAGTAGATAGGGACCTTGAGAGCATCAAAATGAAAATACCATCTTTCCAAGGTAGAACTGACCCTGAAGCTTATTTAGAGTGGGAGAAGAAGATAGAGTTGATCTTTGAGTGTCATAACTATTCAGAGGAGAAGAAAGTGAAGTTGGCAGTAATTGAGTTCACTGATTATGCTATTATTTGGTGGGATCAATTAGTGACTAATAGGAGGAG
The DNA here is from genome assembly GCF_018687715.1 of Carya illinoinensis. Lineage (NCBI taxonomy): Eukaryota > Viridiplantae > Streptophyta > Magnoliopsida > Fagales > Juglandaceae > Carya > Carya illinoinensis. Next base: position 12,219,587 of record NC_056753.1, read on the forward strand.
GAATTATGAGAGGTCTGTCGAGACATGGGGAGAGTTGAAAGCTCTCATGAGGCGGAGATTTGTACCTAGCCACTACTATAGGGACCTCTACCAGAAATTACAAAATCTTACACAGGGGTCTAGGAGTGTGGAGGACTACCATAAGGAGATGGAGGTGGCTATGATACGGGCGAATGTAGAGGAGGATAGGGAGGCCACTATGGCTAGATTTTTGTCTGGTTTGAATAGGGAGATAGCCAATGTGGTTGAGTTGCAACATTACGTAGAAATAGAAGACATGGTGCACATGGCTATGAAGGTGGAGAGGCAATTAAAGAGGAAAGGGACATCAAGGTACACTTCAGTTTCTAGCACTCCTTGGAAACCAAAGTGGGAGAAAGATGATCGAGCTGTAACAAAGGCAAAGACAGAACCACCTAAAGGAAACGATGAAGGAACTAGCAACAAACCCAAGTTGGCATCCCAACCTTCTAGAAATAGAGATATTAAATGCTTTAAGTGTTTGGGTTCAGGCCACATCGCTTCTCAATGTCCAAACAAACGTGTGATGATTATGCGTGACAATGGGAAGGTGATGACTGCAAGTGAGGATGATTGTGATGAGATACCTGAGTTGGAGGATGCTAGTGATGATGATGGAGTAGAATACCCCGTAACAGGTGAGTCCCTTGTTGCCAGGCGTGCTCTCAACACACAAATTAAGATGGATGAAGCAGAGCAACAAAGGGAGAACATTTTCCATATGAGATGCCACATCAATGGCAAGGTATGTAGTATGATAATTGATGGGGGGAGTTGTACTAATGTTGCTAGCACTACATTAGTTGAAAAATTGAATTTACCTACCTTGAAACACTCTCGACCATACAAACTGCAGTGGTTGAATGATTGTGGGGAGGTTAGGGTGGATAGACAAGTGTTAGTTACTTTTTCCATTGGGAAGTATCAAGATGAAGTGCTTTGTGATGTTGTGCCTATGCATGTTGGCCATATATTGTTAGGGAGACCATGGCAATATGATAGGAGAGTGATACATGATGGATTCAAAAACATGTACAGCTTTGTAAGGGAGGGTAAAACAACCAAGCTTGCTCCTTTAACTCCAAGACAGGTCTATGAGGACCAACTGAAATTGAAAAGTGAGGTTGCTCAAAAAAGAAAGAGTGAAAATGAGAGTGATAAAAAAAGAAAGAGTGAAAAAGAGATTAAGCAAAAAAGAAAGAGTGAAAAAGAAAAAGAGTCTGCTGAGAGAAAAGGAAAGACAAAAGTGAGTTTCTATGCAAGAGGGAGTGAGGTTAAGAGAGCTTTCTTAGCAGATCGCCCTATGATTTTTCTTGTCTATAAAGAGTCTTATCTTAATCTTGATGAAACTAACCAACCTCTTCCTAGTTTGGCTGTTTCTTTGTTGCAGGAGTTTGAGGATGTATTTCCAGAGGAAATGCCTAATGAGTTGCCACCCATTAGAGGCATTGAGCACCAGATTGATTTCGTGCCCGGGGCTGCTATTCCAAACCGACCAGCTTATAGAAGTAATCCAGATGAGACAAAGGAGCTTCAGAGGCAAGTTGAGGATTTGATGAGCAAGGGGTACGTGAGGGAGAGCATGAGCCCATGTGCAGTACCAGTGCTTCTAGTGCTTAAAAAGGATGGGACGTGGCGGATGTGCATTGATTGCAGGGCGGTTAATAATATCACAGTAAAGTATCGCCATCCCATTCCTAGATTAGATGATATGCTCGATGAATTGCATGGCTCATGTATTTTTAGTAAAATTGATCTTAAAAGTGGGTACCATCAAATTAGAATGAAAGAGGGTGATGAATGGAAAACTGCTTTTAAGACTAAGTATGGGCTTTATGAATGGTTAGTTATGCCATTTGGACTTACAAATGCGCCGAGTACTTTCATGAAATTAATGAATCATGTCCTACGTGCGTTCATAGGCAAGTTTGTGGTTGTATACTTTGATGATATCCTAGTGTACAGCAAGGACTTAAATGAGCATATTGAGCATTTGAGATATGTGTTTAATGTGTTGAGGTGTGAAAAGTTGTATGCTAATTTCAAGAAATGTACCTTTTGTATGGAGGAAGTTGTTTTTCTTGGTTATGTTGTTAGTACAAAGGGTATTGAAGTGGATGAAGAGAAAGTCAAGGCCATTAAGGAGTGGCCAACACCAAAGAGCGTCACTGAGGTAAGAAGCTTTCATGGTTTAGCTAGCTTTTATCGGCGTTTTGTTAAAGATTTTAGCACCATTGCTGCACCACTCACTGAAGTCATTAAAAAGAATGTTGGGTTTCATTGGGGGGCTAATCAAGAGAATGCATTTGCCACTATTAAAGAAAGGTTGTGCCCTGCACCCGTGTTAGCATTACCAGATTTTAACAAAGCTTTTGAGATTGAATGTGATGCCTCAGGAATAGGGATTGGAGCCGTTTTGATGCAGGATAGGCGGCCGATTGCCTTCTTCAATGAGAAGCTAAGTGGGGCATCCCTGAAGTACCCTACTTATGACAAAGAACTTTATGCTCTTGTTCGTGCATTAGAGACTTGGCAGCACTACTTGTGGCCTAGGGAATTTGTGATCCACACCGATCATGAATCGTTGAAGCATCTCAAGGGTCAAGTTAAGTTGAATAAGAGGCATGCTAGATGGATGGAATACATTGAGACCTTTCCATATGTCATCCGTTACAAGCAAGGTAACGGGAATATTGTTGCTGATGCTTTATCATGGAGGTATGTACTTCTTACTTCTATGAGTGCTAAAATGCTTGGGTTTGAATATGTGAAAGATATGTATGCGGATGATGTTGACTTTTCTGATGTGTACATGGCATGTGATAAGGCGGCATTTGGTAAGTTTTACAAGCATGATGGTTACTTGTTTAAAGAAGACAAACTGTGTGTACCTAGTTGTTCTATGCGTGAGTTATTGGTGCGTGAGGCACATGGCGGGGGATTAATGGGACACTTTGGTGTTAAGAAAACCTTAGACATATTGCATGAACATTTCTTTTGGCCTAAGATGAAAAGAGACATCAATCGCATTTGTAGCAGGTGCATCACATGTAGAAAGGCCAAATCTAAGGTTTTGCCACATGGGTTATATACACCCTTACCCGTTCCTAGTGAGCCATGGGTAGACATATCTATGGACTTTGTTTTGGGGCTGCCTAGGACAAAAAGGGGTAGAGATTCTATTTTTGTGGTTGTGGATAGATTTAGCAAGATGGCACATTTCATTCCATGCCATAAAACAGATGATGCCACAAGCATAGCTGACTTGTTTTTCAAAGAGATAGTGCGACTCCATGGTGTGCCCAAGAGCATTGTTTCTGATAGGGATGTTAAATTTCTTAGCTACTTTTGGAAGGTGTTGTGAGGAAAATTAGGTACTAAACTCTTATTTTCCACTACTTGTCACCCACAGACTGATGGTCAGACTGAAGTAGTTAATAGGACTTTAACTCAGCTTTTACGCACTGTTGTTCATAAGAATTTAAAGACTTGGGAGGATTGTTTGTCATTTATAGAGTTTGCATATAATAGGACCATGCATACTACTACTTTATACTCTCCTTTTGAAATTGTTTATGGTTTTAATCCACTTACTCCTTTAGATTTGATGCCTTTGCCTATTGATGGTAGGAGTAGCTTAGATGGACAAAAGAAGGCAGAGTTGGTGAAGTCCCTTCATGAGAGGGTACGGCTTCAAATTGCCCAAAAGAATGAAAGGTTTGCTTCCCAAGCCAATAAAGGGCGACGGCGTGTCACCTTTGAACCAGGAGATTGGGTTTGGGTTCACATGCACAAAGAAAGATTCCTAGCCCATAGACGGACTAAGTTGCATCCTCGAGGAGATGGACCTTTCCAAATTCTTGAGAAAATTAATGACAATGCATATAAAGTGGATCTTCCAAGTGAATATAATGTTTCTGCTACCTTCAATGTTTCTGATCTTTCTCCTTTTGATGTAGGTGAAGATTCGAGGTCGAATCCTTTTGAGGAGAGGGGGAATGATGGGAACCAAGGTGGAGCTATCCTTAAAGATCCCTTGCAAATTCCAGATGGGCCAATTACAAGATCAAGAGCCAAGAAAATCAAGGAAGCAATGCAAGGATTGGTGCAATCCACTTGGGATGAAGCTAGGAAGAGCCCAACACTCAAGATGGGCTTCAAGGAAAAAGAACCAGTTTTGATCCACTTGATACAAGCTATGGAAGACATGACTTAGAGATTGGGCCTATTGTTGTTAAGGCTTTGAATTTGTTTAACGGTATTTTATTATTAGTTTATAAGAAGTGGACTTGAGGATGCTTGGCCCACGTATGTCTTATTTCTAATGGACTAGGGTTATTTTTGGGAAGGCCTTGTATTTTTGGCCAAGGGTTTATTTGAAAAGTTCAAATTTTATGTCTTACTAGGGTTTCAAAAGTAACTGTAGCACGGCGTATGGCACTGTTCACGTTACAATACCCGACGCATTGTTTACTTAGGGTTTTTGGGAATTGTCTATTTAAACCACTTGTAACCTCATTTGAGAGGCAGACTATATGGAATTGTGATTGAGAGTTGAGTGATCTCCTCTTGTTCTTCTTGAACTTCTGAACTTATCAAGGGTAAATCAAAACCTTTGTGGCGTTCTTCCTTTGTAATCTAGGTTCTTGAGACGGGTTCTTCAATGGGTCTAGATTTTGATATAATCTAGGTTCTTTGAACGGGTTCTCATTGGGTCTAGATTCTCCATCCATATACCTGAGTTTGGTTTTCTTGGGGTTGTTTTTCCAGTATTGTTGTTGGGTCTCAAAGCAAGTCTACTGGGGTTCACATCAACTAGGTTTTAAGAACCAATAATCATCAAAACCTCATAAAAGAAACTATTTTGTATGTTCCAATTCTAACTCCAAATAAAATATGCATAACTCCTAAATAAAAATGCTAATATGCTTTGGATCAACTCATAACATGTATAAAAATGTGTTATCATTTCTTCATATCAATATCAAGTCTTCACATTAACAAAAAGTTCATCAAAACATCAAGATCTCACAACATCATCCAAATTGTCACCCAGTATGACATGTGTGTTCAAATTCACTTTTCCCCAATCAATATTCCAGGAAAAATCATACAAAATATATCAATGGAAACTAGAATCAAATATGAACAATTCATATGACATCATTTTTGTGAGGTAAACTTACAAAAGCTGCAAAAAATTCAAGCTAGATCGGCTAGGAACCTTCACTCGAGTTCTCTCCAAGAAAGTGATATGAAAGCAACAAAAACAGGAAGGGTCTAACATGGACGACTTATATAGGACTAGAGGGAATTTGGGGTATGTGTGGATGACCCTTTTATGGGAGTTTTTCAGCCCAAACTAGGGGAAAAACCATGTGCAATAGCCCTTGGTATTCAACCTTGGAAGTTATCTTGTGATGGGGGTTTTGGAGTAACTATTTGACCTCCCATCAACTATTATTTGGGCTGACAAGGGCAGAAAAAGTACACCTACGGAAGTGGGGGAAATGATTGAGCTGAGATATTGCATATTTTAACTATTTAAAACTAATGTATTTTAAATTCATCATGACATTATTATTGGTTTTAAATGGAAAAATGGTTAATAAGAATAAATACAAGTTGTGATTTAAATTGATTAATAGCATGAGTTTATGCTTAATTTTATAACTTGAGATTTAATTGGATAATGTTTATTCATATGCATATTTTACTTAGAAAGCTTGGTATGAGAGAAATTTTGTGTGTGATCCATATGTTAAACTTTTTGAATAGGTTGGAAGTCATTAACGCATGCATGACTCAAAACAATGAATTTTGGCTTGTAGGTCCTATACACATGGCATGGAAAGATATATTGAATTGTTGACCACCTCTAGATTGAAGAGTGCCGTATGCACTTCATCCCACCAACTCAACTCAAGTCACTCTCATCAATCATCCACCACCTCTCAAAGTTTCACTTCAAGATTAGCAATACGTGGGGAGGAAAGCACATCCACTTCAAGACTAAGCAACATGTGGGGACATTGGTATTTTCTATTGACAAAATATGAAATGTTGGGAAACATATGGACCCATTGTATTAATTCTTTTAGACAATAGAATTGCATTTTCAAGAGAAAAGGCACGCACTAAGCCATTTGGTGTGGGGAGGAAAGTCAATTGTGATGTGCATGATAATCATTAATGAGAAGTGATCCCTTTCCCCACCACCTCTTCCATTCACACTCCCAACTCCATCTAACTATTCATACACGGCCACCCCACATCATGTTCATTTAAACCCATCCCTCATTTCCCTCAAACATAGCCACCACCTAAAAAGTGGTCAATTTGCCTTTTCATTAGCTAATTTGCCCTTAGTCATTTCGGCTAGCTACCATCTCACCAATGGATCCCTTCATCCATAAATCCTAACCATCCATCCCATTGCCCATCAACCTAGGATGACGCTAAACCGCCACCTCAAAAGGATGTTTAGACAATTGTTTTTCCAAAAGGCCAAAAAGCAAGCTTTTCCATTTCTTTATTCCCATCCACTCGGCAACGTCTCACCAAGAACCAGCCCTACTCATCTTGCCTTTTTCTTTAACAATTCGGCATCTACCCATCACTCACATGGTCCCTTTTAGCTTACCTCCACTCACCTACACATCATTAAACCCAAGCCCCACTGGCCGGCCAACAAAGTTCCTCCACAAAACTCTAGTCCACTTACCTAAAAGAGAGGTGTCGGTTGGTTGCCAATGCTGAAGTTGGTTTGAATTTTCTGGAGGTGTGAATGCAAGAGATAGCTAGTGAAACATGAAGACATGTGGGGCTGGAAGAGAAAAATAAAAAAAAGTAAAAGGTGCTTGGTTTGAATTGAGAAACCAATTGAATAAGATGAGAAAGGAGAAATCGGTGGAAATTCATTGAAGCTTGACATGTATAAAGAATGAAGAAACATGTGTGGAAAAAGTGCTGAAATTAAGGAAGAGGAAGCCGAAATGAAGGAAGATAGAGAGCTGCATGTGATGTAGTCAACAATTAACACCACCGAAAAAGGAAAATGGAAAGCATGAAAAGAAAGACACATGCAAGCTTGGTCAATGTCTACGGCAATGAGAAGAGAATATAGAGAAACATGTGCAGTCGGTGAGTGCATGATGTGCTGGAATTAAAGTATGTTGTGCTGGAATTGAGTGAAGAATAAATCGGTGCATGATTAAAGGGAAGGGAATCGATGCTTGATTGAATAGATGAGAGATGAAGAGGCATGATTGAAGCTTTCCACCGAATTGGACATCATTGAAGTCGGTGGATTGGCCCTTTAAATAAGGGGTGCAGTCTGAATGAGAAAAAAGACTGGCTGCTTTGTTATTTCTTTGTTATGTTCTTGAAAGAGTTAGCTCCTTCTTGTGTTCGGCAGTTTTTTTTTTTCCTTTTGGCTTCAATGCTTTGTTGTTTTAGAATTTTTATTAAGTGTATTAAGAATTATTCTAGAATTTTATTTCATTAAGTATAATACCTTAATTTTTCATCAAGTGTGCTAGTTGGTTTCATGAAACAAAAGAACTACTTTTAGAAGTTTTCATTAAGTGTGCTACCTTAATTTATTGCAAGAAGGATTCAGTTGAGAGTTTTTGTTTTTGATTTTTTTCTGAAATATGATACATGGGAGTAGAGGGAATTGAGCTTTTCATTCGTAAAGTGAAGTGAGTCGGTTTATATTTATTTTTTTCAAGAGGAGATTTAGTTGGTTTGAATTATATTTTTTCAGAAAGTGAAGGAGAGAGCTTTTGTTTTTGTTTTAGTTAGGTAATTTATTTGTTGTTTACTTATTTCATGTTATTTATTTTTATTATTTCTTTAAGCTTTCATTTAATAGTGATTACAATTGTTATGTGTTATTTTGAGAATTTGTGATTTAAATACAAAAACGAATTCTAGAATCTTGGTTTTAGGCATTTTCAATTTTCAGTGCATGTTTTGTCAATTACTTTCTAATTTAGTTTAATTCTTAATTTAGTAATTTCTGAGTTTAATCTATTAGTCCTTTACATTCCAATCCGACAATCAAAATCTAAAAACATGAATCTAGTCCATGACTAGTACCCTTGTCCATCCATTGCACATATCATCATCTTGTTTTCTCTTTGTGAAGTTTTTCACATTTTTCAACGAGTTTAATTTTAAGTAACTTTCCCTGAGAAGACGATCTAGGAATTTATTCCTAATTATTACACGACATCCTCTTGCACTTGGGATAGCCTTTGTGCTACTCATTTTTTAGTGAGTCAAGTTTTTGGCGCCGTTGCCGAGGAACAGTTGTCTAACTTAAATTTAAACTTGTTATTTTATTTTATTTTTCTCTACCATATTATCTTCGGTTACTCATCTCATTTGCATCAACCACTCATCTCTACCATCTTAGATTGATGTTTCATGTCATGGTTGAGAGACACTTCAAATAGGTTGCTTAGAGTCACATCGAGTGTTGAGAGTAGTATACACAGTTTGGAGATAGATAGCTCGTCTGTCTTTTCTTTGAGTGAGCCAGGTGACGAAATTGAAATTGAATCAGAAAACATGGCTGCACCTGCACCACGCACTCTTAAGGACTATTTGCAACCCAATCGCACCACTACACCTTCATGCATAGTTTTACCAGAAAATGCACCTAATTTCTCTATTAAGCATGGCATGATGTCAGTGATACCTCAATTCCACGGGATGGATTCTGAGAACTCTTACCAGCACTTGACAGATTTTGAGTTGGCTTGTGCTACTTTTATCACTAGGGCTGTTATTGATGAATTCATTAGACAACATTTTCGTCACCATAACAGGTAAGAAATTGACTATGCTAAAGTCTAAAATCTAAGCGATTGCTCGAGTTGTAAAACATTTTTGGGTTTTCACTATGTTCCTAAAGTCTAAAAAAATTCATCCACTAAATTTCTGGCATGCTGTTACAGTAGTTGCACTGGCTACACACAAATGGGTTGTTACAACAATTGAGGCTACATCCACTAGCCTATGGAAGTTTGTATGTACAACGAGCCACTTATGTACATATTTGCGGTTGTTGTCCATCTTGAAATTGCTTTGCATACATTTCTTCCATGGCAATGAGATGTGGCACAAATCTCCCTATCTCCATGAATTTAGTGGCATATGGCTCGACCATTATACCACCTTGGACCAAACTAGCAAATTCTCTCAATTTCTATTGCCTTAGAATGGCAAGTAATGGTCATCAAACTCCTTCTTAAACCTTCCCTAGGTAATGGCTTCCATGGATCCCAGTTCCATGATCAACAGTCACCTCTTCGCGTCTCACCAAACCTCTACCTCTCATTGGAATACGTAACTAGCGCATAGCAACTTTTAATCCTCTATGCACCCACATATTTCAAAGGTCCTTTCAATGTTCTTGATCTTTTTTCCCGCCTTCATTGGCCCTTCATTATCGAAAAACTCTGATGTCGTTAGGTTAATAGGTTAAGAATTACTTGTACATACAACCCCTATGTTTAGAACATGAGTGGTTAACTTGTTGTAATTGTAGTTATTGCTAGAAAACTTCCTACTGTCACTATAGCATGTTTTTCATATGATCAATTACTCTAGCCATTGCATGGTTCCCATCACTACGAGGCTAGTTCTCCTTATGCTTTCCTTCCTGGTCATTTGTTCCAGGGAACTCTCGGCTACACCATTATATCTCTCCTTCTAAATAAACCCATGCCTATCACTTATGCTCGTCCCCAATACTACCAAGTTTTGAACTTACTTGCTAATGGATTGAGCCAATGACACTAAAAATTCAAGCCTAACATTTTTAAGATCCCAGCCTCAAGTTCTAGTACTATATCCTTATGCTTTTGTGAGGAATCATGGTGCCTGAATGCATGCCGAACGGGCTACATCCCATACGAAACGTAGGAACTTGTGTGCTTGAATGCAAGTACACGTGTGTATCAAAGTCTCAACACAAAACAAGTATTAGTTGGAGACTAATATTAGTAGTATTAGAGAATCTTACTTTACTCACCCATAAGTAAAATATCCACAAGTCATCATCACTTCATCCATAAAATAATTATAACCCAATATTTGTTCAACACCCAACTCAAATAATATTTTATGCTACAAATTATTCATCACACAAATACAATAAACATCCTAAATTTACAAAAGATTATAAACTTAATGGAGACAAGCTCCCATAGCTACTCCTCAGATTGCACTGGTTCTTCCTCCTCGAAGTAATCCTCTTGACCTATATCTGCATCAAAATCTACAGTTCTAAAGGGCGAAACCATAGTGAGACTATTACAGTGAGAGTTCAATAAAATCTCAGTAAGTTAAAACCTACAACATTGGCAATGGCCTAGCCAAATGCCTATGCAAGTCCAAAATTTTAACTAAATGTGAGAAAAAAATATCTACATTGGACTAGCTAAAGATACAAAGTTTGACATTTGTGCTACAGTAAATTAAGGGGACTAGCTAACATTGGCGAGTTACTGTTTACACACAAAATCCTTATTTTATAATTTCCATCAACCGCCCTCTCTCTTTCCCTCGCTCTTCTCTCTCTCTCTTCGAACCTGTCTTCTTCCTTGGTCTCTTCTCTCCCTTGCTCTTTCCATTCTGCTCGGTCTTCTCTCCCTCTTCCTCACTCTTCTCTACTCCTTCTTTGTGCATTTTCTTCATTGCTCTTCTCTCCCTCTTCTCTCAGTATTATCGAAGTCTCTCTCTTTCCCTTAGTTGTCTGATAAACAAATCAGAAACAACAATTGGGAAGGTGAGAATAGTGAGTGTAGTGACGGGCTCGACTCCTTGGCCTTAATCAAAGATCTGCATGAGTTTTAAGGCCTCCATTGTTTGAGAAGATGTTTCTGAAGATGGGTTGTGTGTCATGGCTGTCCACCACCACCTTCTTGATGGCATATATTGGTCGTCGGATCATTTCTCTTGTCTTGGTGACCATGGACTAGTAACTAGGTGGATTTTGGAATTTTTTCTTCGAAGAGCTCCATGGAGGGAAAGGCTCAAAGTCACCATGGTCCTTTGATTTTATTCTTGTGTTCGATTATTGGCATTGGAGCGTCACTTTGGAATTTGTTTGTCGTCCAATGTTGGCATTGGAGAGATCCTTTGCTTTCATTCTTGCTTTTGTTCTTCTCGGTTTGCCTAACAATCTGATACTCTTGTGGGAGCTTTAATTGGTAATTGGTGGAATTCGTATGAAGCTATATAATATGTTTGTTAAAATGCCCAGATGACCTCAAAGTTATCTCCATAACCATTTTGACATCATTTACGTTGATTACTGCCTGCTTATTGAGATTGATAGAAAAATTGTTGGGTAGAATTAGGTTGTAAAATATTATTAAAATAAATAATATTAGATTAATATTTGACTTTAAGATAGTTAGTCCAATGTGGATTCACCTAGCCAAATGTTAATGCTATAGCCAAAACTTGAAATTCTAGCCAAAATCTGAATTTGGCAATGCCAATGCTCTAATAGCACTAACAATGTAAGACAATGACGATGAATATGAATGCATAAGCTTAATGTAGATAAAATTTGAAACCATATATATCATAAGTACACCGAGGAATAGATCCTCCAAGTAAAACAACATAGCCATGAACCATAGTAAACCTAACCAAGCACTTAGTGCCCCAAATACATTGTAACATCTCATAACATATCATATTATTTCTAGGACCCCAGGTCCAAATCAACACGTGGAATCTCTCCACCACTCACACTCCTCTTGAACCTGATACATTAAGTACTTTGAAATCGTATCATCAAAGTAGTCAGTAATCGTAATGAGAAAACATGCACTTTCATGAGAGAAAGAGGCTAAGTAGAAGATGAATACCTTGAAAAAATTCATAGACATTTACCCCTTATTACTAGCATCGTCGTGGGAGTAAACCTACCTTATCAATGACAACCTCAAGCTTAGCTTCCTCATTGAAGTCCTGATCATACGGAAGAGAGAAAGAGAGTGTATTGAAACACTTAGAGATCTCAAAAGTGAGATGAAGACTAGCCAAAAATATCTCTTATACGTGTTGTGTTGCCAGTCATGGTTTTGACAATTATTGTCTCCGATTCCTTGAGGGAACTCGGAAATCTTTTTTGTCCACACCTATGCTAGATTGAAGAATGATAGAGACTGAGTAGACATATGGGACAAGATGTGCAAGTCCTCGTAGCTCACCTAAAAAATAGACATGCAACTGCCCCTTATGAAAATTGCCCACATGGCGTTAAGCCTTACTTCCATGGTCATATATATGGCCTGAGAGTTCATAATCCTTTTTTGCCATACACATCCTGTTGAGGTGTCATCATTGGACTATAGGCCTCGATACGTCATTTGCTACCATTTGAGCACTCCTTTGGTATCTCTATGTTACATGTTGCTCATCTAAAGGTCTTGGTTCCCTTTTAGAACCTCTCACCTTTTGTATTGTTAGCATGACTTTTTCTCACCTGATACAGAACTCATATCCCTTTGGTCGCCTTGTTTGTTGCTCACCCAAGGAGATGCTCGACTTTCACATTCGTGCTTATCAGCCCGTGTCTTTGATTGCCACAACGTGTTATTCGCCCTATGATGCTTTCGACTGCACTCTATTCGCTTGACTACCTTCTTTATAGTTGTGTTTTCCCACGTGCGGCAAGTTCCTTCCTTTCAATCGGCATGATCTTCACAGGAACTCTCAATCTGTGTTTAACTCAATAGTTTTATTATCTTAGTGTCATTTTAGAAAAATAAGAATGACAGTATTTTTCAAGAATTAGTTTGTGGTTGTTGGTATAGACAAGCAAAATTTCATAAGTTCAACAATTACTTATTTACGATTTTTCAAAAGTGGCTGCTTTTGTAATAAATTAAGACTAATCTCGATCTATTTGTGTAATTAATCGTACATCCACCTCTGCATCTTGTCTAGAAGTAGGCACTCCCACTACCTTTCGTTTTAGCCCCTGCCTTCCACCAGGCAGTAGAAACCCCCAATAATAGGTCTGAGGTATGAGACCACTTTATAAGAGTGCCTGATGTGATCCGATGCACCTACAACAACATGTAGCCATTGTGGGAGGTTATGGAAATGTCATTCCAAAAGGTAGGGTACTTCAACCATGAGACAATACATCTATCTTTACCTTAAAAATCATAAGGATAAAGCAACATTGGATAAGGGTCAACAATTTTTTATCCCGGAAGCAAAAGGTGAAGGAGGAGGAGAAGGGGAGAGGAATCTTAGGATGACTAGAGGTACTTTGACTAGAGGTATCCTTCAATTCCTCAGTTATTGTTCCTTATGATCTACAATCTTCATAGGCCATTCTTCATATGATAGGTTGGGCTAGAGCTTAATACTGCTGGGCTCCGTCACAACTGGTCGTCTTTCTTCAAAACTCTTCTTTCTCCAAAACTCTTCTTCAAAGAAGATATGTGAAATACGACATGTATACCCTGCATTTCTACTATAAAATCTAATTCTCTCTACAATTGCTTAGGGTCCTACATACCGAGTACTCAACTTCCCTCTTTTACCAAAATGGACCACTCTCTTCATTGGTGACACTTTTACATATACCTAATTACCTATAGTAAACTCAAAGTTTCTCCTTCAGTTATTAGCTTAACGTTTCTATTGGTTCTAGGTTGTCTGCATCCTAACTTCTTACAAGTATTCAGGTCCAAATATCTTTTTTTCTCACACTTCATCCCAATACAATGGGGACCTACATTTTCTTCCATATAGTGCCTCGTAAGGTGCCATTTGAATCGTGGATTGAAAATTGTTATTGTTAGCAAATTCTATTAAAGGCAAGTATCCTTCCCAGACACCACTTAATTGCAATACATATTCCCAAAGCATATCTTCCAATGTTTGTATTGTATGTTCAGTCTGTATGTCGGTCTGCGAATGATACACACTGCTAAACCTCAAATTGGTGCTTAGTAACCTTTGCAAACTCTGGTAGAAACCTCTAGCAATATCTTGCCCAAGAAAACTACGTATCTTGTGGGCATTAGTCAACTTCTGCCATTCTATTATGGCTTCTATCTTGGTAGGGTCTATGGCTCCTCACTTGCTAGATATTACATATCCTAGAAACTTCACCTCTCAGAGCCAAAACTCACACTTACTAAGTTTGGTGTAGAGCTGGTGCTCAAGTAATGTTTCCATCATTAGCCTCAAATGTTCCCTATGCTCTTCATCCACTTTAGGAATAAATCAAAATATCATCTACAAAGACCACCACGAAACTATCCAAGTATGGTCTAAAAATCTGATTCATCAAATTCATAAACACTGCTAGAACATTAGTCAATCAAAAGGCATTACCAAGAACTCAAAGTGCCCATAACGAGTTCGGAAAGCGGTTTTAGGAACATCCTATTCCCGGATCTTGAGTTGGTGATATCCTAATCATAAATCTATCTTAGAGAATACTGAAGCTCCTTGTAACTGGTCCAATAGATCATTGATCTGTGGCAAGGGTATTTATTCTTGATGGTCATTTTGTTTAACTCCTGATAATGAATGCACATTCTCATAGATCCGTCCTTGTTCTTCACAAATAGAATTGGCGCACCCCAGGGGATGAGCAAGGTCAGATATATCCATTATCCAAGAGTTCCTCAATTTGAACCTTTAGTTCCTTTAGCTCCACTTGGGCCATTCTATACGGTGCCTTGTGCACAGAGGCCGTTGCTGGCTCCAATTCTATAACAAACTCTATCTCTCGATCTGCGGGTAATCTAGGCAATTCATCGACAAATACCTTAGGGAAATCCTCTATCACATGTATTCCCTATACTCCCCTTGGCTCCTTTGTCTTGTCCATCACAACCAAAAGATATGTGGTATCACCTTCCAACATGCTCTTCTTAATTTGGCAGGTCATAGCTACCAACGGAGCTAACTTGATCACCTCCCCCACATAACAAAACCTATCTTTGGTAGGTGGGTCAAATACCACCTCCCTCATTCGACAATCTATCTTAGCATAATGCCTAAATAGCCAATCCAAAGGACAATCCTTAAGTATGTGCATTCAACCAACTATCTTCCCATTCGAAAAGCTACCAGAACCTTTTGAGGCAAAGGCTCCTCATTCAATCTACATTGTCGTAGATAATTAGAAGACACAAAAGACCACGATGCTCCATAATCAAACAAAGCACACCCATAATCAAATAAAGCACAAGCCATGTGTTGCAACAATTTAAGCTTACCTATCAAGACAATTAAGGTTATTCAGGGTTTCAAACAACTCTAACTACTTAGTCAGGGTAGAGTTTGAGATGTTACTAGTAATCACTTCTACGCCATTTTGTCAGCCCCTAGATCCATCTCTTCTGGAGTGATGGCATAAACTTTGGCCTTTACTAGGGTCCATGAGATGCCACCCAGTGCTTCTCCTCCAAGCGTGGTGTATGGACAATCTCAGATTAAGTTGCTAGTTTGACCACATTTAAAACATGCTCTGGTGATTAGGTGACATTCCCCATTATGCCTTCGTCCACACCTTTGACAAGTTGGTGGCATAATGGGTGTCGGGTTCCCAACCATTACTCCTTTTTTGTAATCCATTGCGGCGGGAATTCTCTTATTCTCTGTACTCCCTCGAGGTGAGTAGGGCATTACCTTCTTCCGCTCCATGTTGACTTGTGTGATCAAACTTCGTTGTTTTGCCTCAACTATCAAAGCAATATTGACCAACTCTTGAAAGTTCTTGATCCTTAGACGCACGACCTGATTTTTGAATCTGGGATTGCAGCCTCCTTGAAATTTCTAGGCTTGCATCTTCTTGGTGCCAATTAGATGTGGGGCGAACCTTCCTAACTCCATAAATCTAGTCAAGTACTATTCTGCTGTTTAATTGCTTTGGGTCAGATTGGCAACTCCAACACCTTCTATTGCTTAGTCGATTCCCAAAAGAATAAATTATCAAACTCTCTCTGAAATCTTTCTCAGGTAAGAGAAGCTATGTCTCCCAATTCCCGAACTAATAGCTGCCGCTTAGTGTTCTACCATATGCCGGCCTCTCCTTGAAGCAAATGTTCAACATACTAGACCTTTTGTTCTTTGGTACATCCACTAATGTCAAAGGTTCTCTCCAAGTCCATGAGAATGTTCAGCATACTGGACCTTTAATGCGCCTTTCATGCCCATGCAATTAGGGTACCAATACACTTAAAACCTTTTGAACGGGCACCCATGATTCTCTCATCTAGGTGGCTATTGCTTGACACTCTACCCTTGCACTATTTGATGTTGCATAGCCTCCATCGTTTGGTGGATTGATTCTGCTATTACTTGTCATCCTTCCATCGAAGGGTTCCTTCCCTCCTAATCCCTTGATATCGAAGAGACTTCCTCACGTCTCCCACATGCCATGAATTCCTTTCCTCCTGAAACGCACAAAGCCAACGCTTATTAGTCTCATCCCAATGATAAGACAACCTTAGCTTTTCTTCTTGGTTCATAATACGCATTGTTCCACTCTATATACTATGAGAATCCAAGCCTATAGCTAGAGGATTCAAACCTAGCGTTCGGTACCATATTTCCCGTTGGTTTATCCAGAGACATAATTACTATGATACTACCGTTTGTGATGCCCGCAACCCCCGCTTGGGATTGGATGGCGACTGAAGTATCGGGACTTGTAACTCAAGGCTACATACCCTGTACATGACAATTAATATGAAATTCACCTACCATATTTATAGAAGTATGCAATAATCGCAACGGAAATCCATATAAATCTAAGTAAGATCATGAGAAATTTCAAAAGACATGGTGCCATTTAAACTAAAGATCCCAAAATAACATTATTGTTCAAAGCACCTCAAAATACAAGAGGGTTAAAAAAAAAAAAAAACAAACCATATCCCTATATCTTCTAGCATCTTTTATAATTTCTTTCTTTCTTTCAAAAACCTACTACACCCTTTCCTAGTTCAACTTGTCCTTGTTGATAATCTCCTACAAATCTTCGAAAAGCTTCAATACTTTGCTTATAAAATGGTTGGTTGCCTCTAGCCTGTCCTCTATGGATGGCTCCTCCAAGAACTTAGGACTCTTTGGGGCCTCTTAACTATTGGGGGATCCCGCCTTTTGCATTTTCCCATAATTGGTTTCTTGTCCTGTCACAATTTCTACCATTTTGGATGGAGAATGGTAGTGGAAAATATCACGACTGAGATTTTGGAAAATCTTAGTAAGTTAACACATAGCATACAAGCAAATAACATCTGCATATAAAGAAAAATCATGAGAATGTATGCATGGACATGCACTTCACCCGAAAAGTTGACTTATGCATATCTACTACAGAGATCGATGACAAAAAATCATGTTTGACCTTTTTCCCTTTTTAGAAAAACATTTATCTCTTTTTCAAAACACATATTACTCATAGCCATATAGTCCTTGTAACATATAGGTGAACACTTCATGGCTCCCCTAAACACCATGGGCTCCCTGCTAGTTACCACATCCATTTACCGCATCCATCTTATGGGACCCACTAGCATTAGGTGATACCTCATTCCGGAGTCCTTTAAAAAGAACCCATTCAAGGTCCACCGATTGTGCTTTGTCAACCCAGGAGTTACCAATTCCAATTTATGTACTATAGAATGGACAAAGGAGCTCCACGAGGACATTCCTCTATCCTAGCATTTGGGGTTGTGACAAAACGTGTAACAAACTTTTCTTTTGAAAACTATGCTCAACCCGAAATGCATGTGACATGTACTTGAGGCTCTTTTTCTTTCATGTGTAACTTGAATATGTAGATGCCATGTATTATGTAATCATGTCATGTTATCAAATAGCATGTCAAAGCATCTCCCATTATGGCTTGAAAACATTAGAACATGCAATTTACTTATTTCAAAACGTGGGCAATAAAATTGATGCTTTTCATGGTAAGAGACAATCTCCTAATCATGGAAACTATACATGACCGAAACATTACAAGCATGTAGACATGGTAAGAATCACGTGAAACCGAATACAAAACCTACTATACTAATGATCTCTTTATTTACTTGATTTAACAAGCAATGAAAAGTTCACATGATACTAACGAACAATGCAAAGTTCACACATCACATACAAATATTATTTGAGAGTAGGTTAAGAGTCAATTTACAAATATTTGACGCAAAATATAAGTATCATGATCAAGCAAGCTGAAAATGTAATTTAAACTATTAGACTTAGTGACAACACAAAATCCTAACCCCAGTGTGTGTGTTTGTGCATGTGTGTGTGGCATGTTTAGGGTTTATTCCCTCATAGTTGTAAAGCTTTTACGTGGCTAGAATGGCTCTCCATGTACTCGACCTAGAAGAAGTTGCCCTAGGCCGAATGATGTTCATGCCTTTCTAATAAGGCTTGGTCATGGTGTTTCACTAATTGTGCATGGCATGTGTGTGGCGTCATGCATGGTGTTTCTTCTCTAAGCTAAAGTTCTTTTAAAAAAATCCTAACTCAACCCTAATAGTGGCCGATTCTCTCATCCTCTTTAAGGTACCTTTTCACTCGTGTTTGGCTAGTGAAGGTTCGGCTCTCCTTCTTATGGAAAGCTCTAGTTTCCTAAAGATCTCTTGTGCAAGCTAACACATGGATTTAACCATGTGCCCTTTTCGAAGTCATGGAAAGACACTCAAAATCTGAGCACCTCTTCTCCCTCCATTCCATGTGGTCATGTGTGTGTGAAGGTGAAATGGTTGAAGTAGAGGTCCAAGTGGTTCTCATTTTGCAAGCTCCTCCTCCTTGGATGAACTCTTGGCTTCTTCCACCTTTCACTTGTGGGGTTGGTTTGATGGAGATGGGTACGACGTACAGGTGTTTGGTTGGTGAGAAAATGTGAGAAAATGAGAAGGTTGGCTTCCTCCTAGGGTGGTCGTGCGAGATATATATATATATATATAGAGAGAGAGAGAGAGAGAGAGAGAGGGATGGTCGTGCGAGATATATATATATATTGAGAGAGAGAGAGAGAGAGAGAGAGAGAGAGAGAAGTGATCTAAAAATGAAAATGGCAGAATGACTCTTGGTGTGCCCTTTGGGCGCTGGCCCCTTAAGCTCCCCTTTATATAGTTCCTTGATTTCCCATGCTAGCTCCCCTTTCGCTACGTCATTGAGAATCTCAAAGGTTTGAATGCATGATTGCCTCTTCTTAGGAAGTTCAAATGACCCTCACGCATGCGTGACATGTAGCTTTGTTGTCATGCTAAACATTTGAAACCCTAAATGCCCTTTGGGCGTGCTTCACCCTGTGGTCTAGGTTTATTGAACCTTTGGGCATATATGTCTTTTGATAAACCCTAAACCTAGTCTTGGACCTCTTAGATGTGTGCATGCTTGCCATGTGACAAGTGGCATGTCATTGGGTCTTAACCCTAGCTGACCCTTCCTTTCTCTCCCTAGTCTTAGTTTCCCCCACTAGGATTCTCCTCAAAAGTTGTGTGCATCAATTCCCTAGGCCTTCTATTCTTCTTCCTAATGATTGCACCATTCTTGAAACTCCCATATACACTGCATGCGTGACAAGTGGTAGAGGAAGAGGTGGTTGCTTGTGGTGTGGGGCGTTGGCTAAGACTCTAGAGAGTAGAGTTTGTTTTGTTGTAGGTGACCCTTCCCATCCCTCATGATTAAAATCTTCTAGAGACTCCCATATCCTACACATGGTGTCCATGTGGTTTGAAAGTCCCTTAATTGGGCGTGCAATCCTTTGGCCGAGGCCCTAGAGCCCCTTCAAATTTGTGCTCTTGATTTGGCACCTTCCTATGAGCCACTTCATCTTTGAATTGTGTTCTAGGAGCTTGCACGCTTATCATTACATGATGTGGCATGTAGCCCCTTTAGGGTTTCCGAAATTTTCTTTTCTCTCTGTCATTTCTTCCATTTTCATGTTCAGCTGCAATGGATACTAATGGTAGGATTGCATGTAGGCCATGTGGCATGTAGGTGGGTGAAATGGCATGGGCCCTAAGTAGTTAAGCCTTTTTTCTTTTCTTCCCATCCTTTGGTTTCTTCTAGAAGCTTATGTTTTGTTGACCAAGTGTCAGTCGTGTGCTAAACGAGGATGCTACTTCCCTAGGTTTCAAATGATGAGATTCTTGGGAAACTAAAAGGTCTCTCCCATCATGTGGTGCCTATCTTTTCAAACCAAAACCCTAACTAGGGTTTCAAACCCTAATCCTTTCTAGTGGCCAAAAGCCTTGTGGATCTTTGGGCCCTCCTTGTGGGCTTGGACACCCCATGCTCTAAGAATAATAGAAGGCTCATGCCTTTTACTAAGTGTTCTCCTCCTCTTTACTTGGCCCAAAGATTAAACTTAGCAGTGACTAAATGATTGTGATACTCTATTTTTACGTGTATTTTCACTGAATGAGTTTTTTTTAATTTAATTAATATATTAGTTCTTTTATTTTAAATTATTGTATTTTAATTGGTTTTATTTTAGTTGATGTGGTATTTAATTTATTTTAGTCGTTTTATAGTTTTTAAAATCGTTTTCGTCGGATCAGTTTTTGGTCTCCGGAGGTGAGGATTGGACCTCATTTCTCTTTTTCTTTCCTTTTCTTTCTTTTTTCTTCTTCTTTTCTTCCCCGGTTTTCCCCTTCCGCACGCGCGCTCGACCCCTCTCTTTCTCCCTCCCCTCGCCGTCCAGTCTCTCCACCCAGACCCGCCGCCGGCCGACATGGCCGACACAGCCCCCACCGGTCGACTCCCCTCCGGCCGGCGCACCACCCCACCAAAAACCAGCCCCATCCAAGCTGCCGTTAACGCCCTACAGCCCATCTAAGCCGCACTGCTTTGAGCCATTTCCGGCGCCGTCGCTCCACCTCCGGCCACCACCTCTTCACCAATTCATCCACTGCCTCTTGCCGTCCTAACACACCCATTTTCGACCCTAATCCATTGTCGGAACAGCTCCCACAAGCTCAACTCCGATCTGCCTCTTTTTGCACTTCTACTGCCATTTCCACCGCCACCCACGGTCAAAACTCACTTCCATTAGCTTCATAAACATCTCTAGGCTATTCCCTACCAATTTCTAGTCTTGGTTTGTCCCCGTTCGAAAGCGGGTAATTTACAACCCACGGCCACAGTGTAAAATACACTGTTACGTTGTTTTTTCTCCGCCGTTTGCAACGTCGTGATCCTTCAAAAAATACCTTATAGCGCTGTAAGTATTTTTCAAACTCTGTTTTAGATTTAAATATATTTTTGCTCTTACAATTAATTATTTGACAGGTTGGTTGATTTTGGACTAAGTCCGAGGGGGTTCGGATGGATTGAGGACGGAGTTACTTGGTTTGGTGATTTGTGATTGGTTGGATGTTTTGCATCTTGAGGCGTGCATTGCATGATGCATTCATGTGCATTTTATTTAAATTGAGAAAATCCTGTTTTATTTGCGTAAATGGATTTTCGGGTGCGTGTGTATCACGACCCCAAGCCGGGATGGGGTATTATCTCGGTGGAGCTCCTCTGGTCACTCGGGAGTGGATAATACTGAGTGACATCCCTTGGGTTGTCGCTGAGCGACGACCGGATCGCACGATACTGTAACGCTGTCGTGTCGACTCCATAGTTCCTAAGCTGGCGGGGACTAGAGGATGGCCTGGTCCAAGTACGTGCTGGGTGCGAGAACTGGGCATCGCTCGTTTAGGTGTCACACGCGAAGTCGTTACCTGCGGTGTGGCACAGGAGCCAGAGTGTGCGGATGATCCCTAGGGGAGATCATGGTGCATGCAATATTTGGATCGAATTTTATGGGAAAATTGTGGTTTATTGATTTGGGCCATTATCTGGAATAATGGCGAGAACTGGTTTTAAAGGTTACGTTTTGGGCCAAAATGGGATTTTGGCGTGCGTGGAAAAATGTGTTTTATGGGTTATGTGCATTGCATCCTTTCATGCATATTGTTTGAGTTTAATATGTTTTTATCTAGTGGCGTTTGGATCTTACTTACCTGCGGCACCATTTTTGGTACCGTAGATTTTGATACAGAGATCGAGGAGGAGGAGGAGGAGGAGGAGGAGGAGGAGGAGGCTGAGCCCAAGGAGGCAGCTCCGCCGAAGTATTGAGTTGGAGTTTATGCCGTGTAGTTAGGTTTGAAACTATATTTGTGGCTTGTAATATTTTATTATGTATGTTTTGAACGGGTTTGTATTAAACAAAGAAAAATTCTGGTACTTAGTTATATGACTTTGTTTATCCGCTGCGTGTTTTCTTTTGCACACTTGTTGCATGTACACACACTTGGCACTTGGCGATAGGGTGGTGACCCGTGTTGTCATCATCCGGACGTCTCGATTTCCCCGTATCCGTACGTGGGATTTGGGGGCGTCACAATGATAGACGAGGACTTGGCTAAGTCTAGGTCATCACAGTTTTCTGGATCATTGTATGTCACTTAAAAATTGTACTTTCAGGAGCTTATTAACATTCATGCAAATTTGAATGCATTTTGTCACAGTAGTGATTTGCGCTTGAGTACGATGACTTACAAAATGAAGTCAAAGTATGATAAAAATTGGGGGGATTTTCACAAAATCAATAGGTTTTTGTTTATTGCTGATATTCGTGATCCCCGTTACAAGTTGGTTACTCAATCATATTGGTTTAATCAGACATTGGGCACTAAGATGGGTGAAGAATTTGTTGAAATCCTTAGGAGGGACTTGGAGATAAAGTATGACTAATATTGTAGGTTCAGTGGTGGGCACTCTAGTTGGTTTAGGCTAGTTATCTCTCACTCTAGTTGTTAGAGTAATACATAAATGGGGAGTAATTGTTCACTTGGCCCTTTGGCTTTTCCAAGAAATTTTGATAAAGGAAAAATCAGCATCTTTGATAGACTGTAAGTCAGAGCTTGAGCAGTATTTATTGAAGGATGTTGAGGCTCTCACAGACACATTTGATATATTAATTTGGTGGAGGATTAACTCTAGCAAATGCCCAATCATTGCTAAAATGTCAAGAGATATCTTAGTTAATCCCATCACCGTTGTAACTTTTGAGCCAACATAGTACAAGAGGTTGTGTGTTTGTATCTGTTTTGAAGTTCATAGGCTCCTAGAACGGTGGATGCTCTTGTCTGCACTAAAAATTGGTTGAAGTCTACACTCATACATCTAAGTCAAAATTAATGGAACTAACTTGATGACGTGGACAAATACAAGTCAGACTCTGGTAAAATTATTGAAATCATTAGCATCTCATTTTTTTTTTAATACTAATAAGTGTATTTTAACATTTTCAATTAGAATCAATCACCAATATGGCGAGTATGCCATGTGATGAGGATTAAGGTGCATTAGTCAAGTTTTTCACCTTTACTATTTTTATATATCTTTATGGTTTTTTAGTGGCATTTTATCTTATCTTGTCATTACTTTTGTTCTCTTCTCACTTCTAATAGCTACAACTTAAGAAGGAACAAGTGGAGAGAAGCAATTTGGAGATGGCAGTATTTAGTCATCTTTGATTATTTCTTTGCCACTTCTTATCTTGGAAACAATATTTTTCAATGTGGTTTGTATTTATTGGAGCTGTGTTGTGTTGGTGGTTTGTTACTCTGGAGTTGGGAACATGTTGAATTTGTGTCATTATGGTTGCTAAGTATTTGGGAACATGTTGCATTTGTGTCATTATGGTTGCGAAGTATTTGGGAACAGTACTAGAGTTGTGTGGTCTGTAAGTGGGTTGCATTTGTGTGGCAATGTGTTTGGAGTTGTGTTGCGTTAGTCCTTAGTGCTTGCTGGAAATTGTGTTTGTCTTGAACTTTTACTTTGTTATGTATTGAATGCCTTGATGATGTAGTTTGGGATGAATTGTTTTGTTTTGTTCATGTAATGGGGTTTTTTTTTAATTTTTTTTTATTTTATTTTATTTTATTTTATTTTTGGGGTGTGTGTGTGTATTGAATGCCTAGGTGGCAGTCTTTTTATTTGTTCGGGTACTTTTGTTAAGTATATAAGTATTTTCTTTTATAATTGGAGCCTTTAGTTTATTTTCAATTTTTAATTTAAAATTTGATTGGTGATTTGTATTTTAGTCTATATTTTAGTAAAGATAGTAAAAGTATTTATTTTCAAATTGTTATGTTTAATTGTTCACAAAAAATGTTCTAAATCATGTTTTTGCAAAATTTATCATTATACAGTATCTTGCTAAGACTTATGCCCAAAAGATGGGTTTAATATAGAGCCTAATGCAGAAGCTTTTAGGAAGGTAGTTTGATTTCCAAAT
Organism: Carya illinoinensis; assembly: GCF_018687715.1. Lineage (NCBI taxonomy): Eukaryota > Viridiplantae > Streptophyta > Magnoliopsida > Fagales > Juglandaceae > Carya > Carya illinoinensis. The sequence continues at coordinate 12,243,936 of NC_056753.1, forward strand.
CCATCTCCATGCATCTCATTTAATCATAACAATTTTTTCAAATTTTAACACAAAATATAATAAATAACTTAACTTTCTCAAATTTTAAAATAATAATAATATTAAAAAATAATATTCTAACAATATTTTATTTAACTTTTAACTTTCATCTCAACTCAACTCAACTCAACCCAACTCAGCTCAATATCCAATCGCAGCGTAAGTTAGTTGAAACAGATGAGTTGAAATGAAAGTTAAATAAAATATTATTAGAATATTGTTCTTATTTTTAAATTTGTAAAAATTGAATTATTTATTATATTTTATATAAAAATTTGAAAAACTTATAATGATTAAATAAGATAAATTCAAATGAGTTAGATGGACTTTTATATCCAAACCAAACCTTAATCTACGCAAGTTTTAAATATTTAAGACGACTTTGTACAAAGCCTATCATTTCAGCCCAAAAATTATTTTTAAAAAATGATTGGCTAATAGCTTAAAACATAGTCGACTAAAAAATGGCCCAAAACATGTTTCACCCAATTTAGCGATCCAAATCTGGCATCCAATCCGACTCCGTTTTGTTTTAACGGATTCAGATCAGATGGATGTTTTCAATTGTCAAATACGGAGTCGGAAGTCGATATCAGGCTCTGATTGAATCGGAGTTAAGAGTTGGAAAAGGCTAAAGCCAACTCCGACCAGGTCAATGCTCTGCCCTAATCATGAGAGATCGTACTACAATTAACAGCAGGCTGACGGACTCCCAAGATGTTCTTTCACCATTTTTAAAATGTATAAAGTTTACAATGGCAGCAAGGGACAAGAATCGGACGCTGAGCATGAGGGGAAAGCCCCATAAAAGGGGGGAAAAAGAGGAAACATTTCGCTTGTACTAATTTTAGCCAACTAGCCAGAAGTGTAACAATTAGGCTGCCCAATTGGCAAAGTTCCTTGGGGAGAACAAAAGAAAAAAAAAAAAGAAAAAAAGAAAAAAGGAGGAAGATGCTGATATTGAGGCCCTCATAATCGGAAGAAGCTCATTTTTGGTCGGCCAACCCATCCACGTAACTTGGAAGATAACAAAAGCCAGCAAATATTCTTGTTCTCTGCGCGCACAGAGAGATAGAGATTGAGAGCAAGAAGGCCGATGTTATTCTTCTCTATAATATCTGCTTCAAATGTTTCACCTTCTGAAAACTGGGGACATGAAAATTTTTTTCAACCTCCCAAGCTAATTGGGACATACAATTAAATGTTGACTTCACACCCTTCACATCTGTCACTTCTCTCGGGAAAGGAATGCGGACCTCAAATATACCTTTCTGAGAAAAGACACGCATATCAAATCCCAACCGATCAACCCATATAAGCTTTGCCTCGGACACCTGCCAGATTGAATGAAGTACCTTTGAGTAAGAAGGATAATTGAAGGCGACATGTAGATGGGCATATACTCTCAGATTGTCATTTAAGTAACTAAGTTGTGTCACACTAGAAAAAGGGCTCATTATTGTATAAAGTATAACAATACACCTGCAACTCTCTTACAACTCTTTTACAATTCATTTCACAATCAACAAATGCAAGCATGCCACTTCATTGAAGTTAGATCTCAATTTTAAAAAAATTACCTTTCATTTAATAGAGTTGTAAAACTTTTGTAGGTTAATATTTCCTTGTGTAAAACTTCATAATTCCTCTGTTTCGGCAACCAGAAACAGAGCGAGCCTTCCACACCCCAGTTTTAGGCACCAACGGCAGTTCAGCCACACCCAACTGCTAACCACCCTCCACCACCATACCAAACAACGTGAATCCCTCCAAGCAAGGCGATGCCACCCTAGACCGAACTGTGAAAATATCTCTCCCACCACCTTTCGGCTTCTCTCTCTCTCTCTCGGTTTCTCTCACTTCTTCTCACAGCAGCTCTCACGTTTTCTCTCCCACTCTCTCACATTAGTTCTCTCTCACACATTAGTTCTCTCTCTCTCTCTCTCTCTCTCTCTCTCTCTCTCTCTCTCTCTCTCTCTCTCTCTCTGTGTCAGTTACAGGCTGGTAGGTTATGTTGCATTATGGACTAAGCAATATTAAATGGGCCATGGGTTTACACTAATGCATGATGGGTTTAATGGAGAATATCAATTTGTGAGAACTCATGCGGACGAAAGGCTAGATTAATTTCAAGATTTATAGAAATATTAATTATTTTAGTATTTTGGGTTTTTATTTCAAAGTATGTGATTAATTAGAAATTTACGCAAGTTGAGTGCCTATTTTATAGGTAATCAGCTTCGCTCCAAAAATATTGGATTAGTGCTACGAGTAGGGCTGGGCTCCGACTTCGACGGAGTCGAAAAGCCCAACTCCAACGTCCAACTCCAATAGGAGCGCTAGTCGGAGTTGGAACGAGACAGCAGTGGTGTGCAGTGGAAGAAATGCACTGTTCTGATGGTGTGGGCTCACTTTCTTTCAGTCTTCTCTCTCTTTGAAAATATAAAGAAAAGAAAAATCAACAGAAAGAAGAAGAAAAATATAAACCCCAGCAGTAAGTGAAGGAGGTCAATGAGTCCAAAGAGAGAGTGAGAAAGGGAGGAATAAGGAATAAAAAAAAAAACAGAGAGAGAAAAACTACAAAGGGAAATAGAGAAGAATAGAAAAGAAGACAGATATAGGAAGAGAGTGAGATCTGAGAGGAAGAAGTATATTTATTTATTTGTTGATGGAGATCAATGGAAGGATAGAGGAGGCCACACCAATTCTGAACTATGTCTGCAGCAGTTAAAGTGCACTTTTAATGTATTTATTTGTTTGTTTGTTAAAGTGTATTTACTATTTATGGTGTCCACAACAAGTTTGAGCGCAAAAATGCAAAATCAACCTGCAGTACTGACTTGTCAATATCAAAATAAGTTAATACTATTTAAATTGGGTCTGAGAGAAGCTCTTCCCCATTGCATGCACAGAGCACAAAGTTTCATCAAAAGCCATGTAGGGTACAAAAGGCCTATCTCTCTGCACCACTTTGTCGTACTTTCTGCTACTATGATGAAACCAACGATGCAAGGACTTTTGAATTAAATGAGGAACATGAAGCAACTAGCCAATAAAAGGCTATTAAAAAAAAAATAGTCTGCAACCTGAGTTCGGAACACCTGAGTTCAAAATGCAAATGATAAAATTGTTTAAAATATGTCGGAAATATGCAAGATAAGTCATGCACGTCATAAGTATACGTATGAATGATCACAATTTTAAGTCCTCAGCATGAAATATGTTATGAAAAACCTTATGTTTGGTATGTTTACGTTATAACGGGTTTCATTTTAGTTTGTTTTATGTTTTTAAACCACCACAAGTAAGAATATTTATGAAGGTGGAGCTACAGGATGGGACAAGTCCCCAGGGAGGTAAGGCAAAGGCCTAGATCATGACAGATTTTAAGTTATGATTTTGATAGTAATAAAGTTTTAGAAAATTAAGTGCTTCTGCATAGTCTATTTTATATTTTCAGTATTTTTAATAAAGAATGATTTTATTGATTATATGGAATCTTTGTACCTGGTGCTAAGTATAAGAAAATTTTTAAGTCAAGGTCAATATTAGCACTTCAATTCAGCAAGATTTCTAAAAGTGACTTTATTCTTAACCACGGGGAAACGGGGTGTTACAATATGCAAGATTAAGGCTCCCCTAAAAGCTTCCTGTTTTGTATGGACAACCTGTAGGAAGATCCCCACCTCAAGCAATCTAAGGAAATGCTGAATCATTTAGATGTATTGGTATTGTATCTTTGGGAGGTAGCTCAAGTCGAGGGAAGACTAAAGGGAGGGTACTGTGAAAACGGTCTTGTAGAGGGATTTGAATTAGTTGTACGGGAAACAAGGGGTTGGGGTTGGGCAGGTGTGTTCCATTCCAATTCGGGCTTGGTGTATTTTGGGTAGTTTTCACAGGCCTTTTTCCGTCATTAGGGGCTCTCTAATGTGAGCTAGGTGTTTTCTTGTATACGTCCAATATACTTGGTTACTCCTATTGATATATATAATATTTAAAAAAAAAATTTGTATCTGCAAATAGAGTGGGGAGTCTGTTGACCACTTATTACTTCATTGTGACATTTCCATGAGCTTATAGAATAATTTCTTTCCTAGATGTTGGAGAATTTAAATCTTTGGGAGAATGTTTCTGTCTAGAGAGTTAGTGGTAGAATCAAAGAGAATTGTGTTTGCGAGAGAAGGAGTTAACTTTCGCATCTCTGAAAGGGGTTGGAAGGAACAATATGAGGTGGTTGTGTGCTGTAACACAGTGTTATGGCTTGTACGTGTGCTGGAGGAATGCTTGCGAGGGGGGAGCAAGGAGGTGTACTCCGTGGTAAGGGAGGGCTTTGGGAGTTTTGTTGCACAACGTTGCACAAATCACCGTGGTCATTATCTCTCAGTTGCAGAGTACGGACGTGACGGAAGAGTTTCTCTACTCTGTTTTCCGGAAGGTTCAGGTGGACGGGGTTGGAAGAGTCTAAAGGAGTTTGCTGAGGAGATGACCTAGTCGAGGGAGCAAGTAGTAAAAGTTGTTGGGGCTCAGGCGTATAGAAAGACTGTGAGACCATCCAACCTTACGTACGCAGAGGCCCTCACGGTGGCGAGACCAGTGTACGGCGATAAGAAACCAAGTGGCTATGGGCGGGATGGGGGTGCGTTTCGAGCCACTCAAGCTGTACGGGGATAAGGATATGGCAGGCCTAAGGTTGGGCAGGAGACGTGGGGGAGTAGCAGGCGATTGTTGGACTTGCAGGGGTAGTTGAGAAAAATGCAGAGGGAGATGGAGGAGTTACGTGCGTATGTCGGGATGAGAAAGGATATAAAGGGGAAGGGAGAGATGAAGTTAGCTGAAGGTGTAGTGGATTCGGGGCCGTGTGTTCAAGGGCCCAAATGTGGGCCTCAGCCACCTTCATTAACTCTGGATGTAGAAAGGCCAAGCTCCTTGGATAAGGCCTCGCCCAATGATTCGGTTAAAGAAAGGGGCCCAGGGCGCCTGGGCTTGGGCTTTCCCAGCCCACACATAACCTAAGCCCTGTGGCCGGCTCACCCAAGAACCCAGTGCCCCATTCGAATGACCCGTTATCCATCAACGCAGTTTCGACTACGCCCGAGCTCGTGTTATGCTCGCCGGCGACTAATTCTCCAACGGCGAGTCCACAGACGACGCCGACGGGAGCAGGGGGAGATTCCGGCAAGGTGTCGGTGGCGATGGGTGTACAGTACCCTAGGCCGATTTTAAGCATTTCAACTCCGGCGACCGTAGAACTTTTTTCCCCACTCCGTGGTGGCCAGACGACGCTGTTTTATGCAGGAGATAAAAAAGCAGGTGGGTTGGAACTCTCAATCCTTTCAGAGAGTGATTCGGAGATGGAAGAACCGGAGGGGGAGGGGCCGATGACTGTAACCTTTCGGTGGAGGGGGTTTCTGAGGTTCCTAATGATGGTGGATAGATGGGGTTGGAAGATATAACTCTAGATGGGGTATTTCAAGGAAACCAGTTAAATAGAATGGAGGAACCCACTCCATTGAATTTCTGTTTTCCCATCTCAACCAACTATCTCGGATTGGGTATTTCACAAGGTGAAAGAAATACAAAAAATAGTGGGGCTTGAATGTGACGGGTATGAGGAGCAGTTCATGGCCTTGTTCATAGCAATTGAGGCGGGGCATAAACAAAAAAATAAGGGAGAATCAAAGAAGCACCCGGAGCTCAAAAGACTGTCTTGGTCAATGAATGTGGAGGGCAGCACTAGTAGGAGTAGAGTAAAAGGGAAAGGGCAGACCGTTCCTCCATAAAACCAAAAATAGTGACCTAGAATGTCCGTGGGCTTAATGATGTAGATAAGCGCTTGCGGATAAGAAATATGATTAGGAAATGGAAAGTGGATATTGTTTGTTTGCAAGAAACTAAATTGAATTATATTGATAGGGGAATTGTGCGAAGTTTATGGAGCGAGGTTCATGTAGATTGGGCTTATTTGGCCTCAAATAGGGCGTCAGGAGGAATTGTGGTATTGTGGGATAGACGTCTTGTAGAAAGGGTGGAGGAGTTTATTGGAAATTATACGGTGGCTTGCTCTTTTAAGAGTGTAGCCGATAACTATCTTTGGGCTTTTGCAGGTGTGTATGGCGCCAATTTAGACAAAGACAGAAGCTTGTTATGGGATGAACTTGTTGGGATCCACAACTGGTGGGATCTCCCTTGGTGTATAGGGGGAGATTTCAACGTTGTGAGATTCCCAAGCGACGCGTCAGGAAGTAGAAGATTACAGCCAGCAATGGAAGCTTTCTCGGAATGCATTTTCGATTTGAACTTGGTAGACTTGCCTTTAGCCGGTGGTACCGCTACATGGTCTAATAATCAATCATGGTCACGACTGAATCGGTTTTTAATTTCACCGGAATGGGAATGTCATTTTTCGGAGGTTTGGCAGAAGCGGTTGCCCCATATTGGTTTGGATCATTGGCCGATTTTGCTCGATTGTGGAGGCATCCGTAAGGGTTGTCGGCCGTTTAAATTTGAGAATATGTGGCTGAAATCGGAAGGGTTTGTGGATAGAGTAAAACAGTGGTGGTCTTCCTACCAATTCCAAGGTACTCCTAGTTTCATTTTTGCGGCAAAAATGTAAGCTCTCAAAAAAGATTTACAAGTATGGAACGTGGATTCTTTTGGCAATGTAGGGGAAATGAAAAAAGCAAAGTTGTTAGAAATCCAGGAGATTGAGAGACTGCAAGAGGTACAACACCTCACTCAGGCGGAACAAGAGAGGAAGGTTGAGCTGGTTGCAGAAGTTGAAAGGTTGATTCTATTAGAAGAGATGTCTTGGCGTCAAAAGTCAAGGGCTCTATGGTTGAGGGAAGGGGATCGGAGCACGGGTTTCTTCCACAGAATTGCAAACTCACACAGGAAAAATAATAATATTGAGATGTTGAAGGTGGATGGAGAGGAGTGTAGAGATGAACAGGTAATCCAAAATCATGTTGTGGAATTCTATGAGAACCTACTAAAGGAGCAAGTGGGATGGCGGCCTCCACTGAATGGGCTGGATTTTAACACCATAGGCTTAAGTGATGCATCACGCCTAGAAAGAGACTTCGAAGAGAGGGAGGTTTTTGAAGTTGTGAGGAAAATGGCAAAGGACAAGTCACCAGGACCGGATGGCTTCTCTATGGGTTTCTTTCAGGGTTGTTGGGAAGTTATTAAGGAAGACTTATTGAAGGTCTTTCAAGAGTTTTTTAGCGATGGAAGATTTGAAAAAAGCCTTAATACAACGTTCCTTGCTTTGATACCTAAGAAGGTGGGGGCGGTGGAGATTAAGGATTTCAGGCCTATTAGTCTAGTGAGTAGGGTGTATAAGATAATTTCCAAGGTACTTGCAAATAGACTGAGCGAGGTGATGGGGAAGATTTTCTGATAAATGCTTTCGTAAAAGGAAGATAGATCCTGGATGCGGTGTTAATTGCTAATGAAATGTCTTGATAGTCGAATGAAAGCCCGGAAAACAGGGATAATGTGCAAACTTGATATGGAAAAGGCGTATGATCATGTCAACTGGGATTTCCTTCTTCATTTACTAAAGAGGTGTGGTTTTGGAGAGTGATGGAGAACATGGATCCATTCGTGCATTTCCTCGGCAAAATTCTCTGTGTTGTTGAATGGAGTGTCAGTGGGTTTTTTCCAGAGCTCACGTGGAGACAAGGGGACCCATTATCCCCCTTGCTATTTGTCATTATCATGGAGGCGCTAAGCAGGATGCTATCAGCTTTGGTTGTGAATGGTGTTATAACAGGTTTCCCGATCGGAACCCCGAATAGGGGTATTATTAATATTTCCCACTTATTGTTTGCAGATGATACTCTGATTATGTGCGAAGCAAACCAAAGGCAGGTCCAAGCGTTAAAGGCCCTACTTTTCTGCTTTGAGGTAGTCTCTGGATTGAAGGCAAATCTGGACAAATCAGAATTGGTGCCAATCGGGCTTGTTCCTAATACTCGCCTCTTGGCAAGAACGTTGGGTTGCAAGATAACCTCTTTCCCTTTGACTTACTTGGGACTTCCGTTGGGGAGTGCTTCGAGGGCTTCTTCGATGTGGGATACAATGATCGAGAAAATAGAGCGGCGTTTGGCGAGGTGGAAAAGAATGTACTTTTCCAAAGGCAGTAGAATCAATTTGATAAAGAGTACATTATCTAACCTACCCACATATTTCTTATCTCTATTCCCGATACTAACAAGTGTGGCAACCCGTATTGAGAAGCTCCAACGAGATTTTTTGTTTTTGGGGGGGGGGGGGGGGGGGGGGGTTTGGGGGATGAATTCAAGTTTTATTTGGTTACATGGAAACAGGTGTGCCGCTCTATCCCGGGGGGAGGATTGGGAGTTAGGAACCTAAGGGTTTTTAATCGGGCATTATTAGGCAAATGGTTATGGAGATTTTCCAGGGAACTAGACTCTCTATGGAAATTGGTCGTTGAAAAGAAATATGGAGGCTTATGGGGAGATTGGTGCACTAGGGAAGTTAGTGGGGCTCATGGAGTTGGATTGTGGAAACACATTAGAAGAGGTTGGGAGGTGTTTAATCGCTTTGCTAAGCTTCAGGTGGGTACAGGAACCAGGATTAAATTCTGGAGCGATGTATGGTGTGATAGCAAGGCTTTAAAAGATTTGTACCCCGCACTTTTTCAATTGGCGAGTGTAAAGGATTTATCAGTGGCGGATGCCATGGAGGTGTCGGGGGGACGGATTACTTGGAACATTAATTTTAGTAGAGCAGTTTAGGATTGGGAGATAAGTAGCATTGCAGATTTTTACAGTTTTATTTATTCTATAAGAGTAAACAGCCAGCAAGAAGATTTCATGTGGTGGATTCCAGCAAGAAAAGGAATTTTCTCGATCAAGTCTTTCTATAAGGCTCTCACCCTAGAGTCCAACTCTCATTTCCCTTGGAGAAAGATCTGGAGTCACAAGGCACCTCCAAAAGCCTCATTCTGTCTGGACAGCCTCCTTGGGTAAGATTCTTACCACTGATAATCTAAGGAAAAGAAGGATCATTATCGCAGACTGGTATTGCATGTGTAAGTGAGGGGGAGAATCGGTAAATCATCTTCTGTTACATTGCGATGTAGCAAGGACTCTATGGAACGAAGTGTTCGTTCGCTTGGCAATGGTTTGGGTGATGCCAAAAACGGTGGAGGCAGTGTTGGCCAGTTGGCCTAGCATAAGAGGCAGGCAACCAATTAAAACTATGTGGAAGATGATCCCTATGTGCATCTTGTGGAGTTTGTGGAGGGAGCGCAACGAACGGACTTTCGAAGACAAGGAAAGATCTGTAGAGGAGCTTAAATTCTTATTTTTTAGAACTCTTTGTAGTTGGGTCATAGCTGTAGATTTTAATGGCATGGCCCTTCGAGATTTTCTTGCCTCTAATGTATCCACTTAGGTGGGGTTCAGAGTTGTAATTCTGGCATTTTGCCATTCTTTGATTAATATAATTATTTATTTATCAAAAGAAAAAAAATTCTTGCCTAGAGTTGGGTTAGGTTGGGTGATGCCGAGAATGATGGTTGATTTACTACCAAGTTGGAGAGGCCTCCAAGGTAATCCTCACATTGAGGCAATCTGGAAGATGGTCTTGATTTGACAATGGTGTATATGGAGGGAGAGGAATGGAAAGAGCTTCAAGGATAGCAAACAAACAATGGACAAGCTTAGAATGTTTTTTCTTAATACTTCATTCCATTGGTCAATTGTAATAAAATTTAACGGCATGAATATTCACAACTTTCTTCTATCTCTAGACAATTATGCATGTGTTGCTCTTGTATATATCCTGTGTACTTCGGTTATGCCTATTTCTCTCATCAATAAAATTCCTCTTTGCCAATCAAAAATAAAATATAATCTTATATGGCCATAATTTTCTGAAATAATATGTACAGTAATGAAATGACTAACACGTCAAGCATAATGTAATCTGCAAATGCAAAACAACATATGGTAGTTAGAACACTAGTCAAGTAATTATTTAGGCATCAAAGAGTTGGAATGGCCCATTTGGTTGCAATAGGCTGATTCATATTATCAAAACAGTAGAGCTCTCTGTACATGGCTAGTTCAACTCTACATTTGGATATTAAGAATAACTTAGGTATTCTCAAAATACGAATATTCCACTACTATTCATTACTTTATTATTACTTTTCACCTACTTTTTACTACTATTCATTACTTTTCACTACTATTCAATATTCTATTATTATTTTTCCTTTATTTTTTCACTACTATTCACAACTCTTCTCAACACTTCACGCTACCCAAACAGGACATTCTTTTCAGTCTACAAAGTCAAAGTTTTTCCAAATGCAACTAAACACTATTGTTTTCCATCTAGAAAGTTAGGTAACACACAGTTTGAGTGTCAGACAAACACAAGGTTATAGTAAAGGTTGCAAATATCATGTTGCATGCAAACCTGGTCAAAATCAACATATATGTTGCAAAAGCGAATGACATCTTCAATGTTATTGGTGTTTATCTCATTCACTAGCTTTTCTGCAAAGTCCCGAAGAGGATCAGGCTGTGCATCTCTATAATCTGATGAAGTGACCCATACACCAGCCTGGAATGGTTTCAGACACCAAATTTACTTTCGTAACAATATTTGTTTTGTTTCAAAATGAAGTACAAACTTTAAGATAATTATACAGTTTCAAAATGAAGTAAAAACTTTAAGATAATTATACAGTTTAGCAGGCTACAGAAAAAAGATCAATGAAATAGATATTTAGTGTCAAAATATGAGCAGTCATAATAAAAAGTTACCTCTTTCAAGTCATCTATCTGAAGTACCCTTTCCACACGAACAACATACATAAGGTCATCATCAACTTCTTCTCCAAACCTATTTTTCCATAATGAATGAAGCTTCTGTAAAATAGACAGCAACCTCTCAATAAAAGTTTGATTAAAGCATTACATGTATTTAAAAAATGTTTTTACAGATAAAAAAAAAATGTAGTTATTTATCCTTATTTGACTTTTGTATGAATCCATATGACAAGCTGATTAAGATGATTATAGGAGCTCACCCAAAACTTCTTATTGCTGGTATTTTTCATTCAAAGGAAGCACTATGACAACTCAACTTAGACCCTATAACTGGTACAATAAAAAATAAAAAATAAATTCTTAAATGTTTTTGCCAATTAACTGCTTTGACAAATTGAAGAGTACATTGCAAACTATATAACTAGGAACAACAGCTTATATATCTTGTTTTACTTCAAAAGATCTTAAAATGGAAGTCACAAAAGAATCCTAACACTCTACCTACCATCCAATTACATTTTTTTTACGAGTATGAAAATCTATTCCACAGAATTAGGCATAGCCCAAGTACACAGGGAGTATACCAGATAAAACACCTAATTACAAGCTAGGAGCTGGAAAAAATATCATAGAAATCATGCAAACTAGTCCCATCCAATACAATAGCCAATGCCCAAAGTAACAATGTATGGGGAAAAAAAATATCCAATCCCTCCCAATGAACGTCCTCTGTTTTTCAAAACATCTGTTCCTCCCATTCCATATACAGCACATATGACATAATGGCACCATCTTCCAAAAAACCGCAATTTGATGATTACCATGGATTCTTCTCCAACAATCCAATAGATCCACCACCCTCCTAGGCATCACCCAGGCACTACCAAGGCTATCAAAAATCTCATCCCATAGAACCTTTACCACTTCACAATGGAGAAGAAGGTCCTCCACTGATTCACCATTCCTTTTGCACATAAAGCACCCCAAACCTTCAAGTTCTAGTTTAGGAAAGTTAGGGTTACTAAAGAATTAGGGTCTATTGTTAGAAAGCAAAATCTGGACTGTCCAACAACTAGGCCCAAGCCCACTAAGACCAAGAGAGGGTGAGCAAGCCCAAGCACTATGCTTGCCCAAGCCCATTAAGGGCCCACAGGAGTAAGCCATCTAAGCTAGGGTGATACCTACTTCAAGCATAACTCCTAGTTCAAACACAGCTACTAGCTCAACCTCAACTTCTAATTCAAGCATAACTCCTAGTTCAAACACAACTCCTTGTTCAAGCATAGTTCCTAATGCAATCATAACACCTAATCTAATCACAACTCCTAAGGCAATCACATTGCCTAGTCTAAGCAAAAAACCCTAGATGACCTAGCACTAGTTGAAAACCCTAGGATGACTTAGACCCCAAGCCTATTTCGAATTCCCCTATGGCAAAACACTAGAAGTATTACCCCACTTGGACTTGCACCCCACAAAACCCTATTTATAGAACCCTATAACTCGGCGCACGCACATTTTGCTCCTCAAGAATTGTGCCGCACTCCTTGCATCCCTACAAGTCACTCATTCAGCCACCACAACCTATCCTCCTCACACCGTGCGCCACCCCACTCTGTTGGTATTCTTGCTTTCCCTCACACCCACACACACGTCATAAGTTAAACCACCATATAACTAAGCACTCACACACTCAAGTTACGGGTTAAACCACCACATGCCTGAGCATATCACAACCCACAATCAACACCACCATCGCGGCACCATGACCCTCAAACACATCCATTGTATGACCCAACCACCAAAGCATGTTGGAGTACCTCCTAAGCTACCCACATGCCAAGTGGAATTAGGGTTACAAACTCTTAACTCTGTCACCTTCCCCATCCTTTGTATGCCTCAGTTTGCCCTAGTGTAAATGGGAAAGAGAGAAATAGTCACATGAAACCTAAACCGAGCAAGCATTGCTTGGCTAAGCCCTAATACGAGCATGTCCTAAGCCCTAACCCGAGCATGTCATAAGCCCTAATCCGAGCATGTCATAAGTCCTAATCCAAGCATGTCACATAAGTCCTAATCCGAGTATGTCATAAGCCTTAGCCCGAGCAGATCTTCCCTAAGGATGCAGTCCAAACAAAAAAAGGTAGCCAGGCGCTTTACTCCTGAGTAGTACGGACCTCTTAGAAATAGCATACAGAGAAGTTTCCTTTACTAGGAGTCTAAACAATCTGGTATCTCATTAACAGATAGTCGCCAGAAAGGTTTTACAAAACCCTTGAAACAAACCAAGATTTGATCATTTTAAACTCGTGCAAGTTAAATATTAAGTATCACAGCTTGACGGAGATTAAGTTCACAGCTATAAAATATCAAGCGAACAATTCAGCCCACAATAATCATAGTGCAATAACCATTAAAACTTAAGTCGGTTTCAGAAATTTAACCAGATGGCGCAAAATCATACCTTCAAGACCATCTTGTCCTCTGGTTTTCCAAGGCTGCCTTGAATTGTGCACTGAGGAGTCTTCAATCCACACTGCTCTAACTGCCTCAAAGAAATGCACAAAATAATCATATTAGTTAAATTTAAGTGCATATGCGTAAATAGACCTCCCAGTCAACCATTGACACAGAGAGAGAGAGAGAGAGAGAGAGAGAGAGAGAGAGAGAGAGAACTAAAGAAACACCTGAACATGGAGACTAGACCTTCTGTCCACAGAGAATTGCCTAATAGAGGCATTCAAGCATAAAACCGGAGTTCCTTCTGGGTCAACAGCGTAGCGAACGCCAATACCCAAAGGCCAACCCTCTTGGTTTAACGTTGAAAGGGTGCCCACAGATGCCAACTCCATAATTGTCCTTGAAACCTCAGCCGGGAATGGCTTATCGCTCCTGAGTTCCCTATGTGACGGCTCCGATATAACTGAAAGAGCGCATTTTACATTCCGAAACGGAGATTGAAATGACTTTGGCTTCTGAGGAGTGAATTGGGTGTTGGTTATGGGTTTTGAGGGAGTGAGCGATAGAGCCAAATGGGTTGTCAGAGATTGAGTTTGGAGAAGCATTTCAGAGAGAGTGCAAGATTGCCAAGCCAATTTCAAGGTTTTCCCAGAATGTAAGTAACAGAAGATTCGGAATGGTTGGAGAGACAGAGACAGAGACAGACCGTCGCATATAGTTTGGACAAGGTCTAGAGATTAGAGATGGGGATGAACCTCGCGACGACAGCAGGACAATAAAGGCCTGCAAATGGTCTGAATGCATATGTTTGTACGCTTTCTTATTTTTCTTTTTTCTTTTCTTTTTTTTTTATTTGTATGTTTTGTAGGTCTTGATTGAAAGTTGAAGCCAGATGGCAGATGTTATCCAGTGTACTTTTACGCTGTTTTGTACATTTTTTTTTTACCCCTTGACAAGTTAAACATTTTATTGATCAATTAAAAAATTACATGATATAAATTTAAGTGAGATGGAACTCGTTATTTCAAAATCAACAAATACGTCACAAAAAAAATTAGATCTAGAGCTAAGTAAATGGCCCCAACCCATATCTTACTACAGAACACCGTTTAAAGCGATTTTTATACAGTCTAATAAAATAGATTATACTATTAAAACTAAAAGACATAGCAAAGGGGTGTGTGTTGCATCTTATTAGTTTGGATTGACTAGAAGAGACTTTAATACCCACTTCAGTTGATCCTCAGTTCAGGAAAGCGGGAGCATAGAATAGCAGTCCAAAACAAAGTTCAGTCGTCGGTAAAGGGCCAACACAGGCTCTAATGTCAAGGGGGCCGCACGTGACATCATAAGCAGTGTTGGGGACTTCGGTCAAGCCCTCACACACTAAGGGGTCTATCCTCTCCTTGTTGCTGCTTAATTGATCGAATGGACTCCTATACTTGGTCTTGATCACGTGTAACCCAATATGAGAACTTTGGTGAATGGAGGCTAGTGTTTAATGGTGGGAATAATGGTAGTGAATGAGCTATGGTGATCTCGGGTATGGTGGTAATGGGGCACGGCAAGGTCTCTCTTGGATGCTAGGCGCCACTTCAGTGGTTCAGGGTTGAAAGATGGGTGAATGAGGCTAAAGTTGGATGTGTGTTTCAGCCAAGGATAGTGATGAGATTCGGCTACGGCTTAGGTAGATGGTGATCTCCAAAATTATTGGGATTGAAATTTGAATTTTGCTTTGGAATGGGTTGGCTGAATATAAGGATAAATGATAAGAGTTGGATTTGATTTGGTTGGGGATGAGATTTGATTGAATCAATTAATGGATAATGACTAATTAAATAATATATGAAAAGATATGGTGAGGGTAATATGGGATGTAGAGTTTCGGTCAAGCCAATTAGGATATGGTCGGATGGCTCAATATGGTAATTAGGGTTTTGATTGATGGTCGGCTATGGAAAGTGGCTTGGGTGTGTATGGAAAGTTGTGGGGCTAGGGTTGGCCGAATATGGTGTTTGGTAAATGGGAATTTTCAAAAAACTTCAAGGAAAACTTATAAACATGCAAGAAAATAAATGAACACAAGAATAACTTGAAGAACTCAATCACAAATACGAAAATCCCAATGAAGATTTCGGCTTCACACAATGTCACTCCAATCAACAACACTCCACAACAATAACAAAGATAAATTCCAAAGAACAAAAGATAATCTAATCAACTTTGATTCACGAATTGCATAAAAATTGAAATGAAACCTCAAATGATAAATAAAAATAAATAAAATCACATATATTCACAAATTGCAAAATGTCATCCTTCTCCTTGGGGATTCATGAATTGCACCCTAAGAAGCCCAAGTGCTAAGCACCGAATAGAGAATCCTAGGCACAATGGCCATCCACACAAGGCAAATGTCAAATGTTTAAAAGATGCAAATGAAATGACTAAGGGTTCTATTTATAGAGCTAACAAATTGGAAACTCCAAAAAGGTCCCTAGCAAATTATTGAATTAAATAAATAACACAAATAAATAAAATAAATATAATAGATAAAAGGCCCTATGGTGGCCGTGGCATGCAAGGCCCATGGTGGGCAATGATCGTGCATGGCCCATGATTGAGCTGAATTATTGCATTTTTAATGCTTTTGAAACCAATATATATTAATTCTTTCATTACTTTATCATTGGTTTTATATGGAAAAATGAATAAATCAAAGTTGTAATTTTAATTGATTAAAAGCATGAATTTTTACTTTAATTTTATTAATTGTTGATTACTATGGATTATGGTATATATCGCTCGAGCGGCGACTTTTTGCCACTGGAGCAAATTCAGACAGATTCAAACGCTCGACTTCCGCTTGATAGTGGGCTCGAGCGGGTGTGCGGAAAAGGAGATCGCTCGAGCGGAGGCATTTGGCCGCTCGAGCGAAGTTAGGCAGAGTAGAACGCTCGATGTTCGCTCGACCCTCTACTCGAGCGAATTTAGGCAGAGTCAAACGCTCGATGTTCGCTCGACACTCCGCTCGAGCGAATATCGCATTTTACAGATTAGTGTTTATTCCGCCGTCAGAGTATATAAATGATTTTTTACATCTTATGGCCGACTTTTGGCCTGGAAAACTTTGTTTTGATTAGAGAAACACTTAAAATTTATTTTTCCTTTGATTTTCTTTCAGATTCGGAGAGGAGGATTCGTACAATCTATCATTCACGCAGCTACACAATTTTCACTGGATCATTCACTCAGACTGCAGCAGATTGAAGAGCTCCTTAAGGGGTCCAATTGCCACTGCAGCTCAGCCTCCTCCACCGCTTCGAATCTTCATCTCCATTCAATTGGCTTGATCTTTTCAATTTCCTACTTGCTATTTTATTTCAGTTTTAAGTTTCTGAATTATTTTGGAGAATTTTGATTTAGACGTTTGAGTAATTTATTTGTTATTCATTTAATTCATGTTATTTATTTTTATCGTTTCGTTAAGCTTTCATTTTAATAGTGATTACAATTACGGTGGTTTAATTTGAAAATTTGTGATTTGAATACAATGATGAACCCTAGAACAATGATTTTGGGGCTTTTCAATTTTCAGTACATGTTTTGTCAATTACTTTCTAATTTAGTTTAATTCTTAATTTAGTTTTATTAATTTCTGAGTTTAATCTATTTGTCATTTACATTCCAATCCGACAATCAAAATCTAAAAACATGAATCTAGTCCATGACTAGTACCCTTTTCCATCCATTGCACATACTATCATTTTATTTTCTCTTTATGAAATTTTTCACATTTTTCAACGAGTTTGATTTTTAAGTAACTTTCCCTGAGGAGACGATTTAGGAATTTATTCCTAATTATTACACGACATCCTCCTGCACTTGGGATAGCTTTAGTGCTACTCATTTTTGAGTGAGTCAGCCCACGGCTGGGCTAGTCCCGATCTGGTCCAAGGCTGGCTACATGGCATGGCATGGTGCCATGAGTTGGTCTAGTGATGGGCACGACATGGCCCAGGCTGGTAGCCTGGGCGATAGGCATGCATGGCCCAAGCCGATGGTCTGAGCGCTGGGGCTGCAAGGCACTAGCTGGAGCCATGCGCTGGATGGCAAGTCTGGTGGGTATGCCACTGGCCTTGCCTGTAAGGTAGGGCTGGAGCCATAGGCTGGATGGTGTGCCTATGAAGGCACGCCACTAACCTCCCTAAGTGGTGTTGGGGCGCACATGCGCACAGGCACAAGGCCAGTAGCCTCCATGGGTGCCTGCTACGTGTCCGGGCATGAGCCAAAGCATGCATACAGGCTAACCATGTGACTGTCCTGACCCTTCAAGAGCTGTGTTGAGGTGTGGTCCCGGGCAATCCTCCTAGGGGTTGTGACATTCCCCTTCTTTAAGCACATCCCTGCCCTCAAGGATCAAATGCGGAACCCTCGACACCATCTCATCATCATCACTACCATGATCCATTTCCAACAATGAACTCCCATGACGCCTACTCAAGGCAACTACCACCTTATTCTTCATACCTAGCTGGTAGATAATGTCATACTCAAATCCAAGAAACTTCACAAGAAATTTTTGCTGCTCATGAGTAACAATCTTTTGTTTCATCAAGTGTCTTAAAGCTTGTTGGTCCGTGACAATTGTGAATTTGCGACTCAATAGGTAAGGCCGCCACACCTTTACTACATGCACAATTGCCAACATTTCCCTAGCATATGTGCTCCATGACTTCTTCATTGGTCTCAGAGCTTTCAAATAAAAGCCAATGACCTTTTCTCTTGAACCAAAACAGTCTCTATACCCTCACTACTAGCATCAGTATACACCTCAAACTCTCTCTCAAAGTTGGGTAGGTCAAGCATAGGTGTGGTAATTATGGCCCTCTTCAAGTCTTCAAAGGCTACCATTGCTTCTTGGGTCCACTCAAAATTGTCTTTCTTGAGGAGTGAAGTGAGTGGTTTGGCTATGAGCCCATAATTCTTCACAAACCTCCTATAGTAACCGGTTAGCCCCAAGAATCTCCTCAAGGTCGAAACATCCCTAGGAAGTGGCCAATCCACCATGGCTTCAATCTTTCATTGATCTACCTTTACTCCCTCTCTCGAGATGAAGTGCCCCAAAATACTCAAGTTCTTTTTCCATGAATGCACACTTAGGCCATAGAGAAGTGATGTTCCTCCAATGTTCTCAACACAACTCTCAAATGCTCCTTATGTGCTTCCACGATTTTGGAGTAACTAAAATATCATCAAACAATACTAGCACAAATTTCCTCAAGAGCGGCTTGAATATGGTATTCATAGCCGCTTGAAATGTAGAAGGAGCATTACACAACCCAAACGGCATCACCAAGTACTTATAGTGCCCGGAGTGGGTCCTAAACGCTGTCTTGTGAACATCACAATCACTCATCCTTATTAGGTGATACCTGGCCCTCAAGTCAAGTTTTGAAAACACACTTGCCCCATGTAGTTCATCAAGCATTTCATCCACTGTAGGAATAGGAAACCTATCCTTCACTGTTGCCTCATTTAATGCTCGATAATCTGTGTAAAACCTCCAAGTACCATCCTTCTTTTTCACCAACAAGACTGGTGAAGAAAAATGACTCGTGCTAGGCCGGATCAAACCACCCTTCAACATGTCATCCACTTGTCTCTCAATTTCTTCTTTTTGGAAATGGACATACTGGTATGGAGGGACTTTAACCGATTTGTTCTCATCAACCAAGACAATGCGATGGTCGAAGGGCCTAGTAGGTGGCAATGTAGTAAGCACCTCCAAGACTCTCCAATGGTCATTCAAGACCTCTTGAACCTCCATGGGCAACAAGGATAACTCATCTTAGTTGCTCTCATCTTCCCCATTGGTAACCTTAAAAGCTAAATCTTCCTTGGCCAATACCACGATAAAGCAATGAGCCTCCGCCCCTACAAAATTTCTCAAATACCACAATGAGCCTCCGCCCCTACAAAATTTCTCAAATACCATGGCCTCACAAGATTTTACTTTTTTGGTTGTCAATGCCTTCCAAACCCTTTTCTTAGAATCGAGCTTGAACTCCATGGTCATGTGGTGGTAATCATTCACCACCATCCCAACGCCCTTAAGCCAAGCGTTGCCTAGTGCCACATCAAGTCATACAAGTGATAGGACATGCAAATCTACTACTATCCTCACCCCTTGCACATTCATCTTGACCTCTTATACAAGTGCTTCACACTTAAACTTGTCTCCATTTGCAACCTTCACTTCAAATGGTTCAATAGCACTAGGCTTCAGTCCCACTTTAGATACAATATTGGTGTTGATGAAATTGTGAGTAGACCAACTATTCACCAACAAAGATACCTCAAACTTCTCAATCCACAACATAACCCTCATGGAAGTGGGTTTTTGGACTCCCGATATGGCATTGAGTGAGATTTCGGCATCACCACTATCATTACTAGGTTAGGCCTCCTCATGCTTCAACTCATGGTTTGAGGACTCATCAAGATCATCATCATCGAGTAATACATAAGCTTTGGCCGACTTGAATGTGTGCTCTCTACTCCATTTTTCTCCACACTTGAAGTATAGACTCTTCTTAATTCTTTCTTGAACTTCCTCTCTTGGCAATTTCTTTACCTCATTCGGCTTAGGCTTGGAAGTCCCCTCATCAACATCTCTACATTTCTAAGGATTTTTGGTTTGCAATGGTGTGGTGAATTTGCTCCCCACATCCTTGGATTGGCGCCTATCATAGGAGGAACTCTCCTCCAATATATCGGCCATCCTCATGACCTTTTAGATCTTGGTGGGCTGCTTCAACTTAATTTCCTTGGCTAACTAAGGCTTCAATACATCAATGAATGTCCCAACAAGGGCCTCCTCGGACCAACCTCTAACAAGGGTTTGAAGTTGCCAGAACTCCTCTATGTATGCCTTCACCTTGCCATCTTGTTTCAACTTGGCAAGTTGACCATGATGATTAATAGTCGGGAATGGTCGAAATTGAAGGAGGAACTCATTCTCAAAAGTCGTCCATCACAACTTTCTTCTCTCCTTGGCATATTGATCCCTTATCCATCTCCACCATTTACTTGTCATGCCTTCTAGGTAGAAACATGCCGTAGACACTATCTTCCCTTGGTATCTCATAAGCATGGAAATAATGGTCTACCTTATCGAGCCGCTCATATGGATCCCCTTATTGAACTTAGGGAAGTCCACTTTTGGCCCCTTAGGTCCTCGGTTAAGAGCTCGGTTTCCCCTCCTTTCATCCTCATGGTCATCATAGTGTCATCTCTCATGGTAGCCTCTTCCTCTACCTCGGTGGTTAGGGGTGTCAATACGTTATACGATCTGTTAATCTAATACAAATACGACACGATAATAGCAGGTTAGGGTTTAGTCTTAACGGATTTAAGTCAAAAAATGTTAACCCGTTAAGACACGATTGTTTAATGGGTTAATAACAGATCAACCCGTTTTGACCCGTTATGACAAGTTAAGAAATTTAAAGTTACAATTATACCCTTATACCTAAAAGTAATATTCTTAGAATTTTAATTTTGATATTTTTATTATTTGGATTGTAATTTTGGACTTGTAGTTAGTTTTATAATTTTTATAGATATTATGATTTTAACATTTATATAAAATTTTACTAAATTTAATCAGGTCAAACAGGTTAATTTCGGGTCTATTCAACCCATTTATATAAATAGTTTGAAACGGATCATATTGTATCATGTTAACTATTTATTAATGGGTCAAAACGGGTTGACACAATACGACCCATTATGTTAATGGGTCGTGTTAGGATTTGAGATTTTGATACGACAAGATTAACAGGTTGGGTTAGGGTTGACCTATATAGTATAATATACATATTTTGATACGACATGAACATGACCCGTTAACATGATTTGACACCCCTATCAATGGTGGTGTCTTCTTCCCTCATGGTCATCACGCCTATATGGCCCCTCATGGTCATCATCATACTCGGCCTCATAGTGTGCTTCATATCTTGGTGGTTCAAACCTCTCATCTTGAGGTTTTCTCAAAGTGCTCGGACTTCTAGAGTGATTGCCCCCCTCATGGATCCCTCTCTCCACAAACACATGGTTGTTCTCCACATGGCCTCCTCTTCAAGACTCGATCCTTTGTGGCTCATGCATGGACCTTTCCACACTTGTCTCAGCTTCTTTATGCACTACATCATGTCTTTGTGCATTTGGGTTTGGGGGGGTTCTATGGCCATTAGTCTCAGCCAATCTCTTCTCAAGCTTTTCAAGACTTGCATTGTTGTCACGTCTCATCGTCTCTATTGCTCTTCTATTCTCTTCAATCTCTCGAAAATTGGTGTTCAACGCCACCCTTAACTCGGCCAATGTGGTATTGACCTCATCAAGAGTCTTGTTGACCCTCTCATTTTGTCCTTCTAACACATCAAGGTGTTCCCGGCAGGAACTGTGACGCCCCCAAATCCCCACGTACGGACACGGGAAAATCGAGATGTCCGGATGGTGACATCACGGGTCACCACCCTATCGACGAGTGCCAAGTGTGTGTATAAGCAACAAATATGCAAAAAGAAACACGTAGCAGATAACGAAAGTCATAACTAAGTACTAGAATTTTTTCTTAGTTTAATACAAAATTATTCAAAACATACATAATAAAATATTACAAGATACAAATATAGTTCAAATCCAACAACAAAGCATAAACTCCCAACTCAATACTCCGGCGGAGCCGCCTCCTCGAGCTCAGCCTCCTCCTCCTTCTCGATCTCTGCATCAAAATCTACGATACCAAAAATAGTGCCGCAGGTAAGTAAGTTCCAAACACCACTAGATAAAAACATATTAACTCAAACAATATGCATGAAAGAATGTAAACACACACGTCCCATGAAAACCACATTTTTCCAGGCACACCAAAATCCCATTTGGCCCAACAAAACCTTTAAAACCAATCCTCGCCATTATCCCAGATAATGGTCCAAATCAATAAACCACCATTTTCCCAGAAAATGACCCGTAACCAAAACCGTAAAACCAATCCAATTATTGCACGCACCATGATCTCCCCTAGGGATCATCCACACACTCTGGCTCTGTGCCACACCGCAGGTAACGATTACGCGTGTGACATCTAAATGAGCGATGCCCAGTACTCGCGCCCAGCGCGTCCCTAGCCAGGCCATCCTCTAGTCCCCGCCACTCTAGGGACCACGGAGTTGACACAACAGCGTTACCGTATCGTGCGATCCGGTCGTCGCCCTGCGACAACCCAGAGGATGTCACTCAGTATTATCCACTCCCGAGTGACCAAAGGAGCTCCACCGAAATAATACTCCATCCCGGCTTGGGGTCGTGATACACACGCACCCGAAAATCCATTTACGCCAACAAAACATAATTTTATCAATTAAATAAAATGCACTTGAATGCACAATATAAATGCAACCTCAAGGCACAAACCAATCAACTCCATCCTCAATCCATCCGACCCCCAAACTCCTCAGACTCAGTCCGAAATCAACCAATCAGCAGATAAATAATTATTGTAAGAGGAAATATATTTAAATCTAAAAGTAGAGTTTGTAAAATACTTACAACGCTATATGGTATTTTTCGAAAGCTCGCGGTATTGCAAACGACGGAAAAAAAGCAATGTAACTGTATATTTTACATTGTGGCCGTGGGTAATAAATTACTCACTTTCGAACGGGGATAAACCAAGACATGAAATTGATAGGGAATGACCTAGGAATGTTTATGAGCCTAAAGGAAGTGATTTTTAACCGTGGGTGGCAGTGGAAACGGCGGTGGAAGCAGAAAAATGCCAAATTGGAGTTGATCTCGTAGGAGCTGCTCTGGCAACGGATCGAGGTCGAAAATGGGTGGGTTAGGTCGGCAAGAGGTAGGGGAAGAAGTTGTGAAGAGGTGGTGGCCGGAGCTGGAGCAACGGCGTCGGAATCGGTAAAAAGCCGTGCGGCTTAGATGGGGCGTATGGGGTTAACGGCGGCTCGGATGGAGGAGATTTTTGGTGGGGGTGTTCACCGGCCGGAGGGGGACCGAACGGTGGGGGTGGTGTTGGCCACGTTGGCCGGCGGCGGCGGGTCTGGGTGAAGAAGGCTGACGGTGACGGGAAGGAAAGGGGAGAGGGGTAGCGAGCGGGGAGAGAAAAGGAGAAAGAAGAAGAAGAAGAAAGAAAGAAAAAGAAAGAAAAAGAAAAAGAAAAAGAAAAGAGAAAAAGAAAAGGGAAAAAGAAAAGATGAGAGAAAAGAAATGAGGTCCAGTCTTCACTTTCAGAATCCAAAAACAGATCCGCCAAAACAATTTTAAAACCATAAAACGACTAAAATAAATTAAACACCACATCAAATAAAATAAAAATCACTTTAAAATACAATAATTTAAAATAAAAGAACTATTATATTAATTAAATTAAAAACAACTCATTCAATGAAAATACACGTAAAAACGGGTCATCATAGGAACCTTTTTGTCCCTCGATTAGTGGAACCTCACGGCTCATCCTTACTCAACTCTTGCTCTAACACTTGTCGCCTGGGTTTGGCCAAGGGGCGAAGGGTATCCTCAGCATTTATTAAATTGTTGGCTTGATCCATAAACTCTCAGAGAGTCTTGGGGGGTCCTTTTAGCTAGTTCTGCCACGAATGTGGACCGGGGCCAAACTCCTCCTAGGAGTGCTACCAATGTGATCTTTTCTTCTTGGTCTTCTGTGGTCATGCGCTCATTGTTAAACCTAGCCAGGTAGGTTTTCAAATTCTCGTCTTTCCTTTGCTTGATGGTGAGGAGGAAAGCGGCTAGACGCTTTCTTCTCCTGCTAGTCATGAAATGGGTGAGGAATAAGCAAGCCAACTCGTTGAAATTTTCAATGAAGTCAACCGCTAGGGAGCCAAACTATGTCCTTGTTGGTCCCCTCAAAGTCAACAAGAAGGCTTTACAAGCCACCTCCCTGGGGAATTCATGCAACGTTATGTGAGCCTTGAAAGTTTCGAAATGCTCAACTAGGTCTTGGGTCCCGTCATATGCCTCCAAGGGTGGAACCTGGAATTTTGGTGGTAACAGAACCGCCATTACCTTTGCATTGTAGGGCAAACCCATACTGATGAGTAGCTGGTCCACTGTAGATGAGCTTCCCATCTTTCTCATCACATCCTTATACTTTCCCTCGAGGTTGCGTAGCTCATCTTGCATGTGCTTCCTCTCCTCTTGGTCATTGTCTCCTTCCTCTTCCCTCCAGGACTCTTAGTGCTCACTGGCACTTGGATCTCCCTGGTGTGCTGACTCTTGGAGGTTGTCTTTAAGAGCCTGGTTCTCTTCATGGAGAACATCCATCTCGTTGGTGAGCCTTTCAACGAGCTGTTCCATGGCTGCCAACCTTGTCTCCATATTGCCTGAGCTTTCTTCTTTTTGGTCCCGTGCCAACTAAGAATGGGTTTTCACAAGCATACGAAGGACACGCTTTCTTTGGAATTTTTCAAATCCTACAGACTGCTTCAACTGTTAACGACGTGTTTCATATACTCTTAGGCCAGGCTCTCAACAGTCCGTATCTTCTGTTTCTGGAGCTTGCAACAATGAAAAATGGATCGAGAAAGGTGGCCCTAGGGTGGCCCGAGTAACCCCTGATGCTTAAGTCAGTAATGGCTTGATAAGGAGTAAGAGAAGAGAGTGAATGTAGAGTTTTAATGGGAAGATTTGATTAGAGAGAAAACCGATTTTTTTACCTAAAGGTTGAGGGACATTATATACCCAGCTCTAAGGGTTACATGACCATGCCTTGCACTCTGGGAGGAAGGGAAGTCCTCTTGGAGCCCCCTCTACCGCATTGTCTTTAATGCGGCATGATCCTCTGGGATCAATCATTAGTGCATCATGATTGTCTCGTGAGCTCATTTAATGCGGCATGATCTCATGGTACTGTTTTGAGCCCAATTCCTTCCTCTTGGCGTGCTTCCTTCGGCCCGGCTTCCCGCGCTTCTCCTATAACATTCCATCTTGGCCCAAATAGTTATACCCGATTTACATGGATCATGGATGCTTCCAGAGTCATTGGGAGGCTTTAGCAGGTTTGGGCCAGACCATTTCTTGCTATATGGAATGTGGGGAATCTGCATGATGTTGGGTTTGAACTGGCCATTGTGGGCCTCAAGCTCCTGACGAAAATCCCCCCAACAAGTATAATAAACCAAAATCTTCAAGTATTCGTAAGTTCATTATTAAGATTATTGTTATTATGTTTTAATTAATGTTAGAATTATAAAAAACTTATTTATATTTTTAATGATGAACTAGAGGATAAAAATATAATTATACAAATAAAAATAGCATAAAGTCAAACAAAATACAAAGATACATACTTCTCCAGCGTTTTCTTTCTCCAGAATCATTTTCTCTCCATCCAATACCCAACCGTTGGCATCCTTCTAGAGGGGGGTTGGAGCATTGACCCTCCCTCCCTCCTCCTGTCCAACCAATATTCGAGTTGTCTTTAGTGTTTTCTTTTTTCTTTTTTTCGTCTTTTTCCGCCTGTAGCATCAAGAAGTGCTGATTTATAACTTACCGACCTCCTATGACCACCATGGGCCTCACTAGTAGACTCTTTAGCCACCAATCTACGGATGATAAAAAAAAACTACTTAAAAAATTAGTGCGTGACACTCACATGCAGCTCATTCATGCGTGAGTTTATCTATTAACTTGCTTTGTTAGTTCTATGAACTTGCTTAAAAATAAAAGTAAAAATAAAGGAGGATACATAAAATATTTCTAGAGATTATAGCTCTAGAATAGATTTAAAGAATATATATATATATTTATAAAATAAATAAGGGATTAGTAAATGCAGTTCAGAGTTCTAAAATTGCAGTACATGCTTCTAATTTTCTATTGGGAATGTTAAACCCACCGAATGTGAGTTTTGAATTTTTTTTATTTAATAATTAAGAAAATATATTTTAGTGATATTGTAAATCTTTTTATTTTCAAAAAAATATTTAAAAATATAAAAAAAGAAAAAAAAAAATGCACTCCTCGGACCGAGCTCGTGTGCAGCACTATTCTTTTCCAAATCAAATCATCTCTTACTTTAATTTGTCGGTTGGGGACTCATGTCAAGGCTACGAGATCATAAAAATGCTTCCAATACGTGGTAGGAGATGGGCCAGCGTTTATACTTCATTAGAAAATCTGATTATATTTATACTTGGTTTGAATTTTAAATATTAAATTATTTTAAATAATAAATAATTTAATTATTTTAAATTTTAAAATAAAATTAATATTAAAAATATTATATTATAATAATATTTTATTTGTTGTAAACTATGTGAAAAAGAGAGAGCCTCCAAGACAAAGAGAGAGAATTTCCAGTTCAAAGAGAGAGAATAAGAGAGAGGTTTCTGTTATTCATATCATCTGAACTTAGAAATATACTCATATATGTAGGGGTACAAAGGTCTTAATTGACGGCTAAGACCTGGTCAATAATGACGGCTAAATGTGGTCATACAATACAAGTTAATTTATAACACTCCCCCTTTGGATGGCCATATTTAAAGAATGTCTTATTAAAACCTTGTCAAGGAAAAACCCTGTGGAAAAAAATTAATGACGAAGGAAAAAGAGTACAGTATTCATGTGTACCGCCAAGTATTTTAGGATTGTCTCATTAAAACCTTACAAAGGAAAACTCAGTGGGATAAAACCTTAGCGAAGGAAAAAGAGTACAATTAGCATAGGTCTTCAAGACATTACTCCCCCTGAAAAGTGCATGATAATAGGTCTTCAAGTCTCTGCATTCCAATATTCTGCATAATCTTCTTAAATGTTACAGTTGGTAATGCTTTAGTGAATAAATTTGCCAAATTATCACTTGACTGTATCTGCTTGACATCAATTTGACATTTCTCCTCATGAATTGCAATGATCTTCTTGTGTGGATCTAAAAGATAACCTCATTTTTCAACAAAAACTGTGGCCATCTTTTTAGACCAAACAAGCACCACAGGCTTTTACAACTCTTTTGTAACTGTCAGGCGCCGCAGAGTTATGATGTTATATCTCTTGTCTCTTGTAGAGAGATGCTTCACGAGAGATGCAGTGAAGCAATAGAGATGCTTAGTCATAATTTTTTCTATAAAAGAAATATTTAACTCATCTTCATTTGCATCTCATCTTCTTCACTTTTCTGTAATTAGTCTGCATTCTTACTCTGCAATCTATTTCTGCATTCTTACTCTGCAATGGCTCAGCAATCTTCTCATGACCAATATATGAGGTATTATGCACCTCGTTCACCAGTTGTTTCTGCTTCTACCACAGGTGCTATAATGCAATACAATAATGATCTGACTAATAAATCAGATAATAAAGCTATCTATGAGTTTGTGAGTTTCGGTACCTGATACTCATAAACTATTGTCGCATTTTCTCAACGATTACATTTTAAAACTTGTAAGGTTGACAAACTCCACGATAATATTTCTATCCTTCAGTTACTTCTTCTAGAGTCTGACATGAAGATATGAGCAATAAAGTAAGAGAATAAAAATTTAAAATCCTTACTTAAATTTTCTTTTCGATTGCCTACTCTTTTATATAAGGATGTCATGCAGATTCTTGAAGAACAAGAGCATTTAAAGAATGAGTCAAAGAGCCTTAAATTTCTGTAATTTTATTTTGAGATAATAAAATAATATTTCACAAATATTCATATTTATGTTTCTATCTTCTGGTATATATTCTGTGTGCTTCATTTTATTTCTCCTTTAATAATGCACACTTCTTACAAAATCGTAATATGAACCTGAAATACTAATTGCATTTAAGAGATGGTATTTCAGAACTAATAATTTCATTCATCTCCCCCTTGAAGCCGCAAGGATTTCAAATTTATATTTCAAATATGTGCAGTTTTCATGAGCTCTTCTGGTGCCCCAATGACATTTAAATCATCTATATAAACTAATTTAATTTAAGAGATGGTATTTCAGAACTAATAATTTCATTCATCTCCCCCTTGAAGCCGCAAGGGTTTCAAATTTATATTTCAAATATGTGTAGTTTTCATGAGCTCTTCTGGAGCCTCAATGACATTTAAATCATCTATATAAACTAATTGCATTTAAGAGATAGTATTTCAGAACTAATAATTTCATTCATCTCCCCCTTGAAGCCGCAAGGGTTTCAAATTTATATTTCAAATATATGTAGTTTTCATGAGCTCTTCTGGAGCCTCAATGACATTTAAATCATCTATATAAACTGTAATAATAACTTGTTCCACGTGCGTTTGGATTGTTTTAGATTATATAAGGATTTTTGAAACTTGATAGAATACATATTTCTAGATGTATTCATATTAGAAGTTTTAGGCATTTTTTATTATTCAGGGATTTTCATATAAATATGCAGTTAATCATGCATATCCAAACTCTCGGTAACTTTCAAGCTAATAAAAAAATCAATATAATTTCATCCACTTCAAAAGCGTATCAATATTATTTCTGCGAGAAACCGACTCGTGATTTATATATCACATTTTCAAATTAGAAGTTTCAGGCATTTTATATCATTTGTATAAATATCTACTGATATTCAACAAGCATCACTTCTTTAGGTGTTTGGACTACGAGTCCATATGTATCACATTTTACTAGTGATATCAATTCTATAGGAATTGTCTGCGAGAAACTGACTCGTGATTTATATATCATATTTTCATTTCCTTTATATAAATACCTACTGATATTCAACAAGTATCACCTTTTTAGGTATTTGGACTACAAGTCCATATGCATCAAATTTTATTAGTGATATCAATTCTGCAGGAATTGTTTCTTTCAAATTTGGCCAATATTTTTACGTCAGTATTGTTCGACGGTTCTTGGTTCACTTTCTTCATTACTTTTGGTAATGTCAATTGCCATCTTAAATGAACATACGTTGTTGGCAACGGTTTTATTTCTATCCAGAATTTCTCCAATTTTCATGAAATGTATTGAGATCTCATTATTTTCAGGTACCTATTCCTCTTCAAGGGAAGACATTTCATGAAAAAACTCTTCAGGAGGCACTCTTCAGGATGTTTATACTCTTTAGGAGTTTATATGGGAGAATTTTATATAGAAAATTTGGATGGATTTTATTACTTGTTTTGTGGATACGGTCTCTTCAGGAGCACCAAATTATTTGTGCTTTTTTCTTTCGAGATGTTTTATCTTTTGTATCAATAGATCTCACATGCTTTTAGACATGTCTTATGTTCATTAGACTGCTAAATTTCTTAATTGTCCTATGGGGATTTCAATTCTCGCTGGGATTTTAGCAGCTAAAATATGAGACATTTTTATCTTATTACATCTATAAATTAATTATCATCTGAACTTCCAGTTCACCTATGATAATCAAGATAACGTCAAATTATTTCATTTTATTTGCTTCTAACAAATTTTTCTTTCCACTCCTGGTGGGAAGACTTTATTGTAAAAGAATCTTCTGGTTCTTTTATAGACGTCCATATAAAAATTATTCGACTTATCGTAATTGATTTTGGATGATCAAGATAATCATGAAAAAGTTACAAATATTTTGAATTATATCACTTTTGATGCATCATAATATTTGATTCATTAGTTGTATAATATCATCTCAAAGAGAAAACTGGTAGTTTTTCCAATACGAGCTTCTGACCCAGAATCATAAAAGTATTATAAAGATATTCATTACCACGTCCAATCTCTTAGTTTGTTTGAATAAAAATGTATCATTCTCTTCACTTCAGGGAATAAAATGATATAAATCCAATATCATTCATTTCAGGGAATGATGTGGAACTATTAGGACGTGACTAATGATTTCTTAACAAAAAAACTCATTATTTTGCTTAGTCACTAGAAGACCAGATATAAATTTAGAATATATTTTGAACTTTTGTACTCAATATTGCTACTTCAGGAGCACATTCGAGGCATTCATTTAAATATATATTCTTTAGTGGCTCTTCTTTACACAATTTCAATTACGCAATTTCAGGTACATTAATTATAATGAGTTTTTGGTACACGTATCACTCATTTAAATTATCTTGCATAATCAATAGATCTTTTATTATGAGATATTCAGTAAAATTATTGATTTAGAGCAATCATTCAAGGATGCTCCATTTTTATTCCAAGATGAATCTTATCATCAATAATTCATAACAAGTATAAAAAATTAAATAGAACTTGTATATAAACTATGTGAATAAAAATTTACCACAGATATAACTGAGATGTAAATTATGTGAATAAACATAGAATTTTATCAAGTAATAATAATGAATATAATTTTTAATACTCACCTTGAAGATTGTAAATAATATATTGAAAAATTTACTTGAAGCAGAAGATCACTAGCTTTAGAATCATCAGAAACTTGGTGTTGTTAAATCTCATTAATTTTGTGAAGAATTCCGGTCCAAGGATGGAGTCCAACTAGTCCGTGTTCATCCATCCCAATTCCAGCTGTCCATTTGATGATTCGGCCATCAAATACGCCGGTATAGGGCCCACCGCCATGCGAGTCAAAAGCGAAGCTCTCCGGTCCAATTGCACCCTCAAATTATAAAGGTCGTAGTCGTCAATTTTGACTTGTCGTCTTCCAACAACCAATTTAGACTTTTATCATTTCCGTATTTTCTCCGTAATGGAGTGAAACTCCCCACCGGCACCACCCAAGTGGGAAGGCAAGGTTTCCACAAGACTAAACGGTGCTGTCGTTGACCAATTATGGCCTTTGTTTAAGGACTTCTTCAACTTCCACAAATGGTTTCTAGGCTTAGCCACTTGCTACAGCATCCAAGGCACCAACAGTGAGCTCGACTGATACTTTTTTCAAGAGGCCCTGACAACCACCCAAGATTGAGCATGGGTGAATGAGAACCACCAATATTTCCTCTCCTGGTGTGCACATTGCAGATCCTCAAGGCTCGTGAATCACTCTCTCTGAGAGGGAGAGTCTCTGCGCTTGCTTTTATTCACCAAGAAGTTGGAAGGAGAGGACAGCGCGCGCTAAGGGTATATATTAGAATGATCCGAAGGCTTTTCAGGACACGGTAATGATCTGACGGCTACAGTCGGTCAAATAAGAGATTGGACGGTGCGTCTGACTCCAGATCGAAAGGTTGCGTATCTGAAATTTCGTCTTGTCTTCTTCTCCTTTTCCGGCATCTTCTGCGTCCACCACCAGCAAGTACTTGCCAGCCTCCTCTGGAAGAGGCATTGAAAATTTAACACGGTAGAGATCTCTCGCTCAAGCAGAGAAAGGCAAGTGCCCAGTGATTCTCTTCTCGGCGATAAGGCAGGAGATCAGATGCTACTTTGATGTGTTGGTGGCCTTGTCTGATCATGGTTTTCCCATGAGAGAGAAACTCGAGTACCATGCGGTAGAAGGAAGATTTTTCTACCGCATGGTTATCAGAGAGAAACTAGTGCTAATAATGTGTTGTAAACTATGTGAAAAGGAGAGAGCCTCCATGACAAAGAGAGAGAGAATTTCCAGTTCAAAGAGAGAATGAGAGAGAGGCTTCTGTTATTCATATCATCTGAACTTAGAAATATACCCATATATATAGGGGTATAAAGGTCTTAATTGACGGCTAATACTTGGTTAATAATGATGACTAAATGTGGTCATACAATACAAGTTGGTTTATAACATTATTTAACTTTTAACAAAATTCCTCATTTCATAAACAGTATAACCAAACCTACATTTAAAGTAGTTTATAATTACAAGAATCTGCTTTCAAATTCAAGAGTAAAGACAACGATCAGTATGCAAGAAGTGTACAACTATAAGATCGCTAGCTAAAAGCATTAATCTAATGATCTTCACGAGACATGGATACTCTTCAAATGATTTTGAATTCAGGCAATCTTTGATAGGTTGGACTTGTGAGTGAGAATTGTACTTCAATACCTTTTTATTAAAGTTAGACTACACCAGTGCGTTTTTATATAAGCTGACTCAGTACCGATCAGAAATCAAAAGTAATTCAAGACCTACAGATTTGCCTTAAAACTATATAATTCGTAATTATCAACCTTGCATCTTCTATTTATTATCTATTTAATATTTAGAAAAAAGAATATTTATTAGAATAACAGACACCAAAAATTATCAATATTTAATATGTTATAACGATCTTTAAAAGTCATTCATAAAGAAATCTTATTAATTCAAGCTGTTTGGTGGCTGGACCAATACGTAATTGGGGGCTAATTATCGTATTCGATTAATATTATAGGTTTTGATTTTGACATCAACAAGAAAATATTTGTAATAAAATCCCGAAAGGAAGAGGAATTATATAGAACAGAGGAGCCGGTGCAAAAGCAGCGCACATATACATACATACATACATATATATATATATATATAGAGGAAAATGTTACGGTGACTACTAATTAAATATGTATACCAAATGTGTACTCTAATGTAAATAAAAATATATGAGTGGGCATATTTAGTATCTATCAAGAACATAGAGTTCTCCACACCAGTCCACCAAACGCTTCTGGCTACCCAAGCCACACAACGGGGTGAAAACTGTATCAACTTCAACGATGAATCAATCCAAGAAACTGTTCCCAATCTTTCAATAACATAGAACTGCCCCTTGTATACAATAATGTCATCATATTGAGAATATTGCTTATCTACATGGGTCCATCTCTCATCTCCATATTTAACGGAACCCAATTTTCCTCTAGATATTTAACAAATACCACACAGTCCTCAGCACAAGTCCACGTAGAGTTGGGGAAAAGCACCACTTTGTTCACTACTAGTAAAAGAATTGCCACTAAGACATTTGACTACTTTATATGCTTTGCTTATGTCCAAGACCTAAAAATCCAATAGATTTATCATCATGGGAAAAGATTCGGGGAGAACACTAATATGGCAGCCTAAAAGGGGGTTTAGAAAAACGTAGTTTACCAGGTTTAAAATCTTCAACCCTGATCAACCAGCCTTTAGAAGGATTTGGATTAGAAGGTAGTTAAGGAGACATAGGTCTCGCCTCCCGGGCTAATTGGGTTGGGAAAAGGGAGAGGCAGAGAAGGAGATATCTCGCATAAGGAAGGGATGGAGGATCGCCATGAAGCACAGATGCTGCAAAATCAGAGAACTTCGGCGCTAGATTTTGAGGCTTTTGCCGATGCATGTTAGGGGTTATGCCATTGTTTTGTTGGTTGAATTGCAATTTCGCACCAAGTCACAATGAAGGACAGGAAAATGCTCAGCATCGTGCTTTCTCAGCCACTTTTGCTCAATACCACATCATTTTTACAAAACAATTATAGTATTGAGTAAGTTTTATTTGAAATTAATATATAAGAAGATGATGTGGCGTATTGTCATATGATTTGTTAAAATAAATACAAAAATACATTCAAATCAAATGAGTGTCCGAAAATATAAGAAGAGAAAGTTTAAAGTGAGTTTTAAATCTTTTTAATAAACTATGTGATGCAAAAAGGTCATTTAAGCAGTACTTTTCAAATAATCAAGTTGCATTATTCATTTTAAAATTACTAGCGATAAAAATTGAAATATGAGATTTTAGATTAAAATAAACGTATATTTTTAATTAATAATATTAGTGATAATATATTTTTATTACATATACTTTATCAATTTCAAACTAAACTAAAGTTTATAAGATTTTTGTGATAAAATTAATATTTTTCATAATTTCTTATTTGATTGAGGATGTGCAAATGATTAGAAAAAAAAAATTGCCACAAAAATCTTATAAAATTTGGTAATAAAAATTAAAAATTTTAGTATCACTAATATTATTAAAATAACCCCCCCCCTCCCCCCAAAAAAAAAATATTAAAGTACTGACCCCAAGCTTTAATTCGAATTCATGCATGTGGGCCGCGTTGTGTTGGAGGGTTTGGGTTATAATGTTAATTTTGGGCTTCCAAAGGAGATATCCGGCTCTCAAGAAAAAACTAATGGGCCAAGTTATGGATCCATAATCAGTTTCTACTATTGTAAATAAATCTACTACAAGTTAAAATAAAAATTTATAAATGAACATTAATTATATACGTTACAGTAAAATTTATTTTCATAAAACTTTGTAATAAAATTTATAGTAATTTTAATATCTTTCTTAATTCTTTATTTAATTGAGGCTGTGCCAATGATAATGTGATACTATCATGTCATTATTAAATTTGAATATTAAATAGAAGTCATATGGCTCAAGTAACACATTTTTCCATATGGCTCAGGTCCGAATATTTAAAAAAAATTTTTTTTTCCAGTTTTCTTTTCACTATTTTAGTTTTTTAACTATTTATAAAAATCATTTTTATTCAAAAGAAATTCAAAAAAATATTAATAAATGATTCAGTCACAATTAATCAATCTTATAAAAAGAAAAATGCTATATATACTGAGAGTTGGGTTCCGACAACTTTTTTTTTTTGTACTTAATGATTAAGAAAGTAGTTTTCAATGATATTGTTTTTAAGTGATGATTAAAAAATACATGAAAAAAAGAAAAAAAAAGAAAGAGAAATACACTTATCGGACCATTTTCTCGGAACATTCTTTCGATAGCTGAAGTGCCACTCTTATAAAAATGATTCAGGGAAAAAAAAAAGTTACTAATATATTTATCGATTTAACCATATTTGATGTAGCTAGCATGCAATTCATATGGACTGGCATGCATCAGGAAGTTATCATGATAGCAAAGTGGACCCAACATCCACGAAAAATTAATGTTTTGGCTGCACAAAAAAGTCATGGCGCGCAGCTTGGGTCGATCAAAGAAGTGGAGAGAATTTCTGTACTCCGAGGGGCTGGCATGCATGCATGCTAGCTATATATTGATACCCAAGCCCCCTTAACGACTCTACTAAATAAATCACCAGATGAAGTAGTCAATGTCCAAAATCACATCAATAGGAAGGAATCCTAAAATGCAGAGATAATCTGCTGCAATGTTCTTCAAGTTTCTTGGGAAGCCATCTTTCTAGCTATCTCTATTTTGCATTTATTTATTTATTTTTTCCTACATAAAGTTTCTTTTGTTTGTGTAACTATATATGGATTGAATATTCTTCAAACATCCTGCAAGAGCGCGCATTAGCCTAAATTTTTCCTACAAAGTAATGGTTAGTCATTTGAGAGAAAAGGAGGGTTCATCTGAGAATTCAAAGAATCATTAGTAGATGAGGAAAGAGCTATATGAACAAGAGACATGCAGCGTATCCGAGGAGCTATAATGTTGCCTTTTGCATAGTAACATTTTAGCGTTTTGGGTTTGCATGTCCTTTTATATCAGCTTGTTCATTGCTCTTTCATCAATTTAGGGAGGGCATGTTTGGAAAGAAATGCATAATGTACTTATGCATTTATTTCCAAATATTGATCACTCTCTGAATTCTCAATTGAACCTCCTTTCTTGAATGGCTAGCAGCCATGACTTTGTGAAAAAAATTGTTGGCATGCTCTTTTATGAGGTTGAACAATGTTCATGCTATATAGTTAAAACAAAAAAGAAACTTGAAGGGAAAAAAATCAATCAAATAATAAAAATAGAGATTGGGATGATTCTCGCCAAGAAGCTAGAGAAGGACATTTGTAGCAGATTATCTCTAAATTTGAGGGTTCTTGAACCTTACGATCATAATACTTATATCGATATCTACAGTTCGATCAGAGGACAAGCTGGAACCCATAAGTTTTGCAACCCATCTTCGACCACTACAATTCTGATTGTCATTGCTCAACATAATTTTCGTCTTTGGCAACTGATACACTCGACATTCTTGACTTTCTAATTTCGAGTTTTTCATGAGAGGGTGCACAAGATCATTATTCATATGATCAGCTCATGTTTCACAACGATCGATTTTATGAGCTTTATCCTACGGTTTTGTTGCCCAGCTCACCTTCAGTGAGGATTCTTGTAGCACCAACTTTTCTTGGTAAAACATTCCATGAAATTCAACATTGAGTAGTTTGTGGGGATGTTAATGATAAGATCATTCACCTGTGTTATAATTTTTTTTTTTTATTTGTTTTAACAATTATGTCTGAATTAAATGACGTTATAAGGGGGTTATGTAAAAATTGATGTTATAAGGCGGTTATGTATAAATCAAAGTTACCAAGTATTACATAAAAAGTTTCCTATTCTTGCGAAGTC
Source organism: Carya illinoinensis (assembly GCF_018687715.1). Classification (NCBI taxonomy): domain Eukaryota; kingdom Viridiplantae; phylum Streptophyta; class Magnoliopsida; order Fagales; family Juglandaceae; genus Carya; species Carya illinoinensis. The sequence continues at coordinate 12,280,503 of NC_056753.1, forward strand.
CTCGATGCATAATATTTCACACTATTCTTTTTTATTTATTTTTCTATATATCAATTAAGTTGACTATGCTTTATTCTATTATTTACAGTCACTTTTGTGTATTCTCTATATATTCTAATTATGTAATTGGCTGCATTATTTCTTCTATATTTTAAAAAAATAATGCAGTCAATTACATTCACCAGAGTGTGCAAAAAATATACAAAAGTAACTGCATATAGAATTTTATCAGTAAAACAAAGTATCAATATGATATCAACTAATTATTTCTAAATAACAGCTTAACCACTTTTAACACATCAACCGAGAGATAGATTACTGATCAATTATTCTAATTACTAATCTTGAATATCTAATAGCTAGTACATCATGATCTTCATCCTAGCTAATTGCATTAATTTTGTCTTTAAACTAAGAGCAATGATCTTGATCTTCATCAACCAAATTGAATATGCCAATTAATGTTGCTTTTTTTGGTTTTTCTTTTCCCTTCAACATCAAGCTAATTAATCTAGATTCAACATGTCTGCTGCATGCTGTCTTGTATGACCATCACTAGAGACTCATGAGAGCCCGTATGCAGATCAGTACTGAAGTAAATGTAATTTCCTTTACAGCCAGGTAGGGAAGTGCTCTCGTTAACTAATTAAGCTGTTGCAATCGATGTTAGATAATGACTCTTCCACGGCCAGTGGCCTAGCTCCACTTGTTTTTGTAGAATACATAAATCCATCCATTCAAACTTATATAAGACATGATTAGCGTGATATATATATATATATATATATAGACATATATACCAACAACAAATATTCAAATACAAATTAATTACAAACACATTTGTCATAACCGTCTTAGAGCATTCACATTCGGTTTATTATAAGTTTTCCTAAATTTTAGTTAGAATGCACACTTTTTATAATTTTCTTCTAAATTTTACTCATTTTTAAAAAATATCCTACATCACAGTCACTATCATTTTTCTATTCTGTTAAAATAATTATTTTCTATTCTTTTATTATTATTATTTATATTACTTTATTTCTTCATATTTAACTATTTCTTATAAAATATATATCTAAAAACTGATTTAGGAGATGAATAGGAGAGTCACTATTTCTTATATAGGGAGTCACTGTTCACATCTTAAACCTATACATTAAAATAGAAAACCAAATGAGTGCCTATTTTATCTAAAAATTAACTTGACTTCCTAAATTTTAGAGATAATATTAGTAGTTTAGAGCATCAGATCGGAATGCTAATTCATTTTTAAGTGCCTTTAATAATTTGGTGCGTGCAGTCATTAATTGTAAAATAATTACAAATATTTGATCTTCAACTACTTACAACTAGTAACTTCTGTGATGGGGCCGCGTTCCTTTTGTTTTTAGAAAGAGAAGGTCTGACTTCTCTCTAGAAAAACAAATTTCTCCGTTTGTTTTTACCGGAGAGGAAGGTGTGAGTTTTTGCCGGAGAGGAAGGTGTGAGTTCCGGCTCCACCTTCCTCTCCATCTCGTTTTCTTTTTCCGTTCATTTTCTACTACCTATATGTGAATATGCTTATATGATAGTGTTTTTCTACCGGTTCGGATTTTCTCAGATCTACAGCTTTCTAGCCGTGAACAATCGACACGTGCCCCACCATCATGTTCGCCTTCCGCCGATCTTCTGGAACGACGTGGAACCACGCCAAAATAGTCTGCATGTGGCCCTCACGCGCGGCTTGTTTTCGCGCGTGGCTCTCACGTGCCGCCGCTCACCAATAGCTCCGTCGGCTACACGCGCCATACTAGAAGACTCCCCGCCCTCCGATCCTTCAGATCGGCTCGACCTCTCATCTTTTCAACCGGCGCGTGGCCTTCACGCGCCACTCCAAAGGCACTACTCGACTTTTCGGCGACTACTTTTCTGCCCTTTCGATACTAGTCTATCTGGAGTTTTTCTTTCACTAATCGATGATCATGTGAAAGAGACTAAGGACCTCATCAAACAAATACTTCAAGGCTTTCAACTACAGTGCTTCCGCTTGCACCGCCTTTGGCAGTGGCTTACTTTCAAAACGTCTTTTAAGACGATACCCTCTTTGTAGGGTTTGGATAGAGACTAAGAAATTAGTCTCAAAACCTTTTTTTTTTTCTTTTTTTCCATCTCGTTTGTATTGTGGTTGTTTGTTTTGGGGAATTTGTTGGGGAACCCCACCCTCTCTAACTTGTATTACCTTTTATTTCAATGTTATATGCTTGCTTAGAAAAAAAAAAGTAACTTCTGTGATGAGAGATCATATATATATATATAACAAAAATTTTATGTACAGTCACTTCTGCGTACTCTTTTGTGTATTCCATTGAGGTGATTGGTTATATATTAAAAACAATTGATGCAATCAATCGTATCAGTGAAGTGTGTAAAAAATATACAAAAATAACTATACATAATATTACTCAAACTTAATATAGTATATATAACGTGCATCACAGAAGTTATATAAAATATGACAAAGTGACTGTACATAGCATTAGTCATATATAACAAGTTATACATAGCATTAGTCATATATAACAAGTTATATATAGCTATTCATAATTCCTATAAAAATTTCATTGTTTCCCTGCATGCATATATATGACTTGCAGTTATCCCTGGCCTAGCCTGTCCGTTCCAACTCTCTTTGATCAAACTTAAAGATACGAAGTGATTAGTCGTTTTGTAATGAAAAACTCTGGACAAGGAGAAATTCCTATAATATATATATTTTTTTAATTTTTAAAATTCCTAGAACCAAAATCTTAAATTAAATTTCTAATAGAAAATCAATTTTCTGCTAGCTAGAGTTGGGGTACGTAGATTAATGTAACGAAAACCAATATGTATATATATTATTTTAATATTTTAAAATATAAGATTATTGTAAATGTTTGTAAATTGTGGTAGCCATGTAGTTAAGGGATTTATTTCAAATTTCTTGGTTTGAAAATATTTGCTTTTTAATTTTTAACTTTCACTAATTGGTCATGAATATTTTAATCTCCAAAAACAAATCCAAGTTACTATTTTCATAAAACTGATATATGAGCAGCTGGGAAATTGCTGTAGCTCTGGCCAAGCGGGTAGGTAGATCATGATTCTGATCATCATGGTCATATTATGTATGATCACAGATTCACGTATATATATATATATATTGTTGTAATTCTAGGGTTTTCAGCAAGAACACCAACTAACGCAACAAATACCAAGATTGATTTAAGAAATCAAAAACAGAAAACACAACCAGATAGCAAATAAGAAAATAGAGCAAAAATACCAAGAACACGAGGATTTAACATGGTTCAATCCTTTCGGATCTACGTCCATAGGGGGAATTGGCTAGAGATCATCTTATTCAAGCTTCAAATAGCAACAAAGGTACAGGTTACAAGATTCAGGCCACTAGAATGACCTTAACTCTCTCTCTCTCTCTCTCTCTCTCTCTCTCTCTCTCTCTCTCTCTCACAAATTTACAAGTTTCTCTCTAAAAACGTTACTCTGTCTCTCAAAGCCTTTTTTTTCTCAAAATGTATTAGATATTGCTCTCATCCTACAGTAGCCATTGCATGGCCGTTTATATGGCCAGCTCCTTTCATTAACCCCAATTCACCTGATTCAAGCATGTGGCCATATAATAACCTTCGGATTACAAGATGTGAATCAGATTTAACAAAAGGAAGGATAGGCACATGGTCACTTCTTTAACCATTAGATACAAGACATCCAAAAATAAAATAAAATTACAACTTTATCCATCTAAATACAAATTGTTGACACATTAGTTATCAATCTCCACCTTGTCATCAATTTGACTTCAAAGTTCCCCATCTCTAGCCAGTTCCCACATTTTATTCCCTGGTCAGCCCTCCTCCATTTTGATCAAGTCTAGACAGTGCCTGAACTTTGATCTTGGCAATTAGTTTGGTCATCATGTCTTCTGGGTTTTCTTCTGTTGGCACTTTCTCCACTTTGATAGTACCACCTGCAATCACATCTCTTACAAAATGAAGTCTAATGTCAATATGTTTTGATCTTTCATGAAAAACTTGATTTTTAGTGAGATGTATAGTGCTTTGATTATCACAGCAGACTGTGATAGTACCCTCAAATAAACCTAGTTCATTTGTACCTCTCAACCATAAAGTCTTCTTTATAGCTTCTGTCATGGCTATGTATTCAACCTCAGTTGTTGACAAAGCTACAACTGATTGTAAATTAGATTTTCAACTCACAGCATCACCAAAGGCAGTGAATACATAGCCAGTTAGGGACTTCCTGGTGTCCAAGTTTCCAGCAAAATCAGAATCTACAAATCCACAGATTTCTTGACCACTTAACACATTGCTACAAAAACTTAGCCCTAAACCTGAGGAGCCTGTTAAGTATTGAAAAACCCACTTCAGTGCTTGCCAATGGGGTTTCCCAAGGTTTCCCATGAACCTACTAACTAGACTAACAACATAGGTAAGGTCTGGTCTTGAATAGACCATTGCATACATGATACTACCTACCATACTTGCATATGGTATTTTTATCATAAATTCCCTTTCATCATCAGTTTTAGGGGACTGATTAACAAAAATTTTAAAATGCTATCCAATGGGGGTACTCACAGATTTTGCTAAGTCCATGCTTAATCTTTTAAGTACCCTTTGTAGGTTATGTTTTTTGCAATAAGTAGAGTAATTTCCTTTTTCTGTCTCTAATTATCTCCATACCTAGGATTCTCTTAGCAGATCCAAGGTCTTTAATTTCAAAAACAGATTTTAAAATTTCTTTTACATGCTCAATTTGACATTTATCTTTACAAGCAATGAGCATATCATCCACATATAATATAAGGTAAACAATGACATTATCAGAAACTTTAAAGTATACACAACTATCATAATTGCATCTTTTAAAACCATTCTCAATCATATGTGTGTCAAATCTTTTATACCACTGTCTTGGGGCTTGTCTTAATCCATACAAAGATTTTTTCAACAAACACACATAGTTCTTATTGGAATCATTTACAAAACCTTCAGGAGGCTGCATGTACATTGTTTCTTCTAATTCACCATATATAAAAGCAGTTTTAACATCCAACTATTCTAAAAACAAATCATGATAAGCAGTGTAGGCTAAGGGGAGAAAATTTCATTTAAATCTATACCTTCCCTTTGTGTAAAACCCTTTGCCACTAACCTAGCTTTGTACCTAGGTTTTTCTACCCCAGTTATACCCTCTTTTTTCTTGAATATCCATTTAGACCCTATGATTTTAACTTTTTTAGGTTTTGACACCATTTCCCAAGTCTTAATCTTATAAAGAGATTCTATTTCTTCTTGCATTGCAAGAAGCCAATTACTAGATTCTTTGCTATGCATTGCTTCTTTATAAGACCTTGGTTCAGGGTCTTCAATGTCTTGTGCTACAGAGAGGGCATAGGCTGTTATATCAGACTGTGCAAATCTCAATGGAGGTCTGATAACCCTTCCTTTGATCACTTTCTAAGCTAGACTTAGAATTATCTCCAGACTGTATGAATGTTTCTTGAGGCAGTGAGTCCAAATACTCCACCTCAATCTGAACTTTGTTTGAGACAGTGGCAGGTTGTGTCTCAACTGAGTCCAGTTGAGTTCTGGCCATTCGTGACTCATTAAAAGTCACATCCCTACTTATTATACACTTTTGTTTTCCAGGTTCCTCTATCCAAAGTTTATAACCTTTTACTACTTCAGGATACCCAACAAAAATGCATTTTACTACCCTAGGTTCCAGTTTGTCAGTTTTACTGTATGCATAAGAAACACAACCAAATACCCCTAGATTACTGTAGTATGAGGGTTTACCAGTCCATAATTCTTGGAGAGTTTTACAATTAATGGTAGTAGATGGACTCCTATTTATCAAATACACAGCAGTAATAACTGCCTCTGTCCAAAAAGTTTTAGATAATTTTGCATTGGACAACATGCACATAACCTTCTCAAGAATTGTTCTATTCAATCTTTCAGCTAGGCCATTCTGTTGGGGTGTTTCCCTCACTGTCCTATGCCTTGCAATACCCTCCTTTTGGCAATAGTTATTAAACTCATTTGATAAGTACTCAACTCCATTGTCTATCCTAAGCTTTTTAACCTTCCCCTCAACTTGATTTTCAACCAAGGCTTTCCATTCCTTAAACTTGTTAAAGGTGTCACATTTCTATTTAAGGATATAAACCCAAACCTTCCTAGAATAGTCATCAATAATGGATATGAAATAATTCCCCCCAACATGAGAACTAACCCTTGCAGGCCCTCGCAAATAAGAATGGACATATTCCAAACTTTGTTTAGTAAGGTGTGTACTGGGTTTGAAGCTAACTCTAGTGGACTTGCCTAGTATACAATCTTCACAAAAGGGAAGATCTGATAGGTCTTTGTCACCAAGTAATCCTTGGTTTTGGAGTTCCTTTAAGCCTTTATGGCTGACATGCCCTAGTCTTTTGTGCCAGAGTATAGTATCATTGTCCAAAGGTTTCTGGATAGCAAAAGCATGTCCTATAATAGTCTGACCTACCAGGGTATAAAGACTATTCTTTATTTCCCCTTTCATTACTATTAAGGACCCTTTAGCTACCTTTAGGACTCCTAACTCAGCCTTAAATGTGCAACCAAATTTATCAAGCATTCTAAGAGAAATTAAATTTTTCTTAAGATCAGGTATGTATCTTACATCTTTTAGTATTCTTTCCACACCATCATGCAGTTTTGATCTGATTGTACCAATTCCAAGAACTTTGAAAGATTTATTATTACCAAGCATAACATGTCCACCATCAAAATCAGAGAAAGTTTCAAACTAAGATTTACAAGGGCATATATGAAAAGAACATCCTGAATCTAAAATCCATTCATTACTAGATTCAGTCTCTGAGATACAAAGTACATCAGCACTCTCATAGCCTTCAGATTCCATAGATGCATTTCCCTCATGTTTAAACTTATTTCCCTCTCTAGTTTTCTTTTTTGGACAATCTTTCTTGAAATGTCTCTCTTTGTGACAGAGGAAACACTTCAATTGTTTTCCTTTTGATTTTGATATACCCTTATTCTTCTTTCCTTTATGACCAGGTTTCTTAGATCTTCCCCTAGCCACTAACCCCTCACTAGTCTAAAGTTTAACTTTAGAATTATTCTGAAGTTCATTTGCATGCAATATGGATTGCATCTCATCTAATGACAAACTCTCCCTGCCATACATAATTGTTTCTTTTAGGTTAGCATATGAACTGTCAAGAGAACTCAGTAACAGTATAGCCTGATCCTCATCATCTATTGTGATGTCTATGTTAGCAAGATCTAGGATGATCTTGTTAAAATCATCCAAATGATCTTCAATAGACACCACTAGGGTCATTTTAAAGGTATATAACGTTGTCTTCTTGTGAAGACGATTGGTCGGGGACTTGGTCATGTAGAGAGTTTCTAGCTTTAACCAAATTCCTGCAGTTGAATCTTCATTGGCTACCTCCCATAACATCTTATCCCCTAAGGAAAGAATAATGGCACCATGTGCCTTTTGCAATATCTCGGATTTAACCCTCTCAGTGGTGGAGGAACTTGATTGTTCATCTGAGGACCCGTTAGATAGCTTCTTGTCTCCAAGAAGTGCATCTTGGAGACCATGCTGCACTAACAGAGCTTTCATTTTAATACGCCAGAGACCAAAATTCTTTTTTCCTATAAATTTCTCTACCTCAAACTTAGTAGACCCCATCTCGAACTAGGCTCTAAATACCACTTGTTGTAATTCTAGGGTTTTCGGCAAGAACACCAAATAACAGAACAAATATCGAGATTGATTCAAGAAATCATAAACAGAAAACACAACTAGATAGCAAATAAGAAAATAGAACGAAAATACCAAGAACACGAGGATTTAACGTAGTTCGATCCTTTCAGATCTACGTCCATAAGGGGAATCGGCCAAAGATCGTCTTATTCAAGCTTCAAATCGCAATAGAGGTACAGGTTACAAGATTCAGGCCACCATAATGACCTTAACTCTCTCTATCTCTTAGATATACAAGTTTCTCTTTGGAAACCTAACTTTGTCTCTCGAAGCCTTTTTTCTCAAAATGTATCAGATATTGCTCTCATCCTACAGTAGCCAACTCGCCATCGCATGGCCTTTTATATGGCCAGCTCCTTTCATTAACTCTAATTCACCTGATTCAAGCATGTGGCCATATAAATCTAAACCATCTAAACGAGCTAAATAAAAAAAAAATCGAACATTTTACCACGTCCTGTCATCACAGGCTGCATTGGCTAGCATGCGACTAACCGTGCTACTGCCAGAACTATTGTATGTAGTTTTTATTTATTTTTTATTTATTTATTTTATATTTGCATTGAAGAATTACTAGCTTAATTTATTATTCTATTTGTCTCCCTTTCCTATAATATAAATCGGATAGGCTATTTTCAAGCAAAAGTATTTCCAGCAAAGTGACCTAATGGAAGCTAAGCTAAGAGGCTCACCCTCTTATGTGTGGAGAAGTCTATGGGGCAGCTTGGGGTTGGTAAAGGCAGGTATGGTTTGGAGGGTGGGGAATGGAAAGAGCATTAACATCTGGAAAGATAAGTGGATACCGTGTCCACTGACTTATCAGGTTCAGACCCCTATGAACATGTTTGATGCAGAAACCAAAGTAGAAGTGCTGATTGATGAAGGTAGAAAATCATGGAAAGAAGAGGTTGTTGCTGCTGTTTTTAGAGAAGAGGAAGCATGAGTGATCATGTCAATTCCTTTGAGCAATAGAGGAGCAAGTGACAGAAGAATATGGAATGCCTCAGCTAGAGGGGTTTTCTCAGTCAAAAGTGCATATGCGCTGGAGTGTACTCTACAGAAAAGGAACGAGGGTGGTAAATCTTTCAGTGGGGCTGCTAATAGGCAGTGGAAAAGAATTTGGGATCTTAAGGTACCAGGCAAAGTAAAGATGATGGTATAGAAGTGTGCTAATAAGATTTTACTAACTAGGGATAACCTCTTCAGGAAAAATATTTTGAAGGACAATACCTGCCCTGTTTGCTTGAGTGAACCCGAAACTGTGGTGCATGTGTGCTGGGGGTGTTCTGCTACAGCAGATGTGTGGGGTAGGATTTCTGTGTTCAGGAAATGGAGAAGAGACTTCTATGATTTTCAGGCCCTGTGGGAGGAGATGGGAACGAAACTAAAACAGGAGGAGTTAGAGCTGGCTGCTACTGTCATGCATAGTATCTGGTTGAGGAGAAATGAAATGGTTTTCAATGGTAATTTTCAGTCTCCGAATGCAGTCATAGCTAAGGCACAAGCTGATTACTCTGTAAATAGGGAGGTGCAGGAAGGTGTTCCAGGGGCAGCAGTTAGAATTCTTGGTAGTGAATCCAGGCAGGTTTGGAATCCTCCTGTATGGCCTTGGTACAAGGCAAATTTTGATGCAAGTTTGATAAAGATAGGGGAAGAATGGGGATAGGGGTGGTTGTAAGGGATTCGGAGGGGGCTTTGATTGGGAGTCTGGTTGCACCAAAGAGGAATGTCACCTCGGCTTTCCAAGCAGAGGGTCATGCTCTTCATAGAGCAATGGTCTTCTGCATTGAACTGGGTTTGATGCATGTATGTTTTGAAGGGGATGCAAAAGCTGTAGTTGATGCTGTAAATTCAGAAACAGAAGACAACTCTTGGGATGGCCAGCTAATTGAAGACATTCGACAGCTTAAGGCAGCCTATCTTGTGTGGAAACTAGGTTTTGTCCGAAGATCTGTAAATGCTAGTGCTCATGTAGCAGCTAAGTTAGCAGTATTTTTTTCTTGTGAAAGTGTATGGCTGGAGGATGGTCCAAGTGAGGTTAGAAAATCCATTATGGATGAGTTAGTGTGTAACGAACTAATTCAATCTTAGTAATGAATTTGTCTTTCCTTTCAAAAAAAAAAAAAAATCGGATAGGCCGATTAGTATCCAATATTTACGCATTGGTCCAACCACCAAACATGAATTAATTAATAAGGTTTCTTTATAACTTTCGAATAATAAACGTCTCTTATATTGGACCAGCTAGCTCTAACCTTACAAAAATATGAACTTAAGTGCTTTAATTGCAAATAAATATTTATAACTTCATCGGGACGCTAATATTTATCTCTCTGAGTTACAAAGCCCTTTTTGCTTTTATTTTTTAAATATATTCAGTGATGATTGTGTATGCTCGATCTATTATATAGATTTTTAATTTTTCTTTTTGTCAATGAGTAAATAAATAATTGGGGATGGGAGTCAATTAATTAGGAACATATATTGAAGGCAACTAATATTAATACTCTGTGCATAAGGATTATTTAAAAATTAAAGACTCTAAAAGATAGGAGCGTCATGACTATCTTCTAAAGTTCTGCAAAATCCCTTAATAAAATATGAGAACATATTTATTGTGTTAACTGAGTACAATTTTCAATATCAACATTTTACTCAAATCCCAATCATTTTTAGATATGATTTTATTAATTTATTCGCCGATCTCATTAATTATAATTTTTCAGAAATCGAGTTTCCATGTCGTCAATCCATTCTTAAAAAAAAAAAAAAAAAAAAAAAAAACATTTTTTTGGAAATACAATCGTCAAAAACTAAATGGGATCATAATTAAACCTGTCAATTTATATAAATACATTAATTCTTATATATACCTTTATCAAAACAGGAAAAAGCAAAAATAATAAAATAACTCATGAAAAATTAATGCAACCCTCATTACTTTTGCACCCAACATATTTCCCATAAGTTTTGCATAAAAAGGCCATGATTTTGGTTGTATAAAAGAAAGGATGGAGAAAGAAAATAAGATCCAGTCCTCACTTCCGGAGTTTAAAAATTGATCCGACGAAAACAATTTTAAAAACTATAAAACAACTAAAATAAATTAAACACCACATCAAACTAAAATAAAATCAATTAAAATACAATAATTTTAAATAAAAGAACAAATCTATTAATTAAATTAAAAACTTATTCAGTGAAAATACACGTAAAAACAGGGTATCACATCCTCCCCCCTTAAAAATAAATTTTGTCCTCAAAATTTGTGAGGTCAAACATCAGCGCCAAAAAGATACAAGATACAACTCCAAACATATTTGAGAGATACATATCATCAACAACTCCCAACAATTCCAATAGTTATTATCTTCGTACCACAACTTGCTAATATCAACGACGTCTCTGCTTTACCTTCCGAACTTTCATCCTATTCCAACTTTGGTACCCTAATAGCCACTTCCAAAGTTAACCATCAATAAACAAACTTTGCACGACCAAAAGATCAATCTCCCATTAAAACTTCGAATCACTACTAATTCCTTAAAATCAATACAAAATTTGAATATCTAAGTATCTCCAAAAATCATACTTTCGCTCGCACTTTGGTAACTCGCCAAAATACCTAAAGGTTATATCCTCATAAATTAACATCATCAAGTACAAGCTCAATTCACACCTAATCACAAGAAAACCTTTACCACATTTCTATAGAAAATAATATACCTCCAAAAACCACAAATCTCCACTCATTCTTCAGTTGGCCATCGCTGCCCTAATCAAAATCAACATTCCGCAAAAATACATCCATTGATTGATGACAGAAATCAATACTAATCAACTTCCAGGCCCTAAATTGAAAACACTAACATCATCTCAAAATACACATGTCTCTTCTAAAGACAAGGAGCATATCCAAAAGGCCCAAGTCCTTCCCGGCCAACCAACGAGAGCGCCTATAACTTCTATCCGATATCCCACACTTCAAGCTCATTACCTATATTTTGAATAACATCTAAGCTTGCAATAACTAACTCACTATAAATTAACATTGACTTCACCTAGACATAATCAAAACGTTCTTGGTAACTCACCCACCTACTTGTACTCTCAAAAACTTTAGTTTTAGCACAACTAATTCCTTCAATAGCACTTCACAAATAAATCTCAAGACAGGCCATACTGTTTAAATCTTCAATCCATCAAAAATTATTAAATAACACTCATGGATCCTAATGCTTTATTACTTCATACATATGATTATGCTACCCACCGTTGAGCTCTATTACATTTGCCACAAACTGGAACTTGGCCTCCCATACGCACACCAGGGGCTGCCAACGATCGGATTCCTGCCATCTGCATAAACTTTTGTGGTGATCCAGAACTGCTTCCTTCACCATCAATGTTCAGCCTCTTATGACCTAGAGGGAAGCCCACATTCAAACTAACCTCACGCTCTGCTAGAGTGGCCAAATCAACTAATTCCTAAAAAGTTGTAATCCGAAGGCAAACTACCATTTTGCTTATATCTGGTCGCAAACCTTCCTGAAAACGCTCAGCCTGCATCTCCTCCGTGGTGATGAGGTGGGGAGCAAATCGTCCAAGCTCTATAAATCTTCGAGCGTACTGTTCCACGGTCATACTCCTTTGGACCAATCTTGTGAACTCTCTAGCTTTTTGCCGCCTCACAGAAGCGGGAAAGAATCGATCATTAAATTCTTTCTTAAAGCGCTACCAGGACACAGCGGCGAAAGACCCTAATTTTGACTCCAGCATTACTCTTTTTGTATCCCATCACTCAGAAGTAGTACCTTGCAACAAATAGCTGGCATAAAGTACATGTTACGCCTCCGTGCAACCACATACTTCAAAAGTTCTTTCTAAAGTGGATCCTCTTCTCCCGTGAAGGGTGGAGTTCTATGCGCTAGAAAGCGCTCATATGTGCATCCAGCTTGCACCACTCCACTAGGCCTTCCTTATTATGACCTAAAATTCTGCTGCATGAACTCAGTCATTTGCCTTAGTGCTTGGGCTATGGCATCATCTCTCGACGTATCGTCCCAAGGTTCTTGAGTAGACTTTCTTGACCTAACCATTTTCTTGCCACAACACAACCTTTGACCCCCTTTAAGAAACAAATAAAACCAACAACATAAAACCAAAACTAAAGCCGAAACCACATAACAAGAAAATAAAATATACTAGCATGCAATAATATAACTAAATAAATAAATACAAACAAGTTAAATCAAATAAAACAAATCAAATAGCAACTTTATTTAAAATAAATTTCAAATCACAACTTAAAAAAACTTTTTGGTACTACACCTACGAGACATGTGGTTTTATCCAGAGCCGAACCGCTCTGATACTGCCTGTGATGCCCCCAAATCCCACGTACGGACACGTGGAAATCGAGACGTCGGGATGATGACAACACGGGTCACCACCCTATCCCCAAGTGTCAAGTGTGTGTACATGCAATAAGTGTGCAAGAGAAAACACGTAGCGGATAAATAGAGTCATATAACTAACTATCAGAATTTTTCTTTGTTTAATACAAACCCGTTCAAAATATACATAATAAAATATTACAAGCTATAAATATGTTTCAAAACCAACTACAAGGCATAAACTCCAAATCAATACTCCGGTAGAGCCGCCTACTCGGGCTCAGCCTCCTCCTCCTCCTCGATCTCTGCATTAAAATCTACGGTATCAAAATGGTGCCACAGGTAAGTAAGATCCAAATGCCACAAGATGAAAACATATTAAACTCAAATAATATGCATGAAAGAATGCAAATGTACATATCCCATAAAACCACATTTTTTTCACGCACGCCAAAATCCCATTTTGGCACAAAACATATCCTTTAAATATAACCTCGCCATTATCCCCGATAATCGCCCAAAAACCAAACTATCAGAGCAATGTAGGCGGAAATCGCAGGCGGGACTCTACCACCATCCCTGCTCACCACCGTCCCTGGGCGGGAATCACAAGCGGGATTCTACCACCGTCCCTGTTTATCACCATTCCTACGCCGCATGCACCGTAGGCAGGAACCACAGGCGGGATTCTACCACCGTCCCTATTTACCACCATACCTACACGTGCCTCTGACTCAAACCAGTGAACCCAATTGTTCACATATACCAAAAACATTTCTCGCTTGAAAGCCCAGTTTTCAAGTTCCAACACATGTACATACATGCAATGCACACCTCAAGATACAAACATCCAACCAATCACAAAAACAATAAAAACCAAGCAACTCCGTCCTCAATCCATCCGACCCCCGAACTCCTTGGACTCAGTCCGGAATCAACCAACCAGTCAAATAATTTATTGTAAGAGAAAAAATATATTTAAATCTAAAATAGAGTTTGAAAAATACTTACAGCGCTATAAGATATTTTTCAAAGGATCACGACGTTGCAAACGGAGGAGAAAAAGTAACGTAACAGTGTATTTTATACTAGGGCGTGGAATGTAAATTACCCACTTTCAAACGGGGACACACCAAGATATGAAATTGATAGGGAATGGTCTAGAGATGTTTATGAAGCTAATGGAAGTGAGTTTTGGCAGTGGGTGGCGGTGAAAATGGCGGTAGAAGTGAAAAAAGAGCAAATCGGAGTTGAGCTCGTGGGAGCTGCTCCGACAACGGATCGGGGCTGAAAATTGGTGGTTTAGGACGACAAGAGGTAGGTGATGATGTGGTGAAGAAATGGTGGCCGGAGGTGGAACGACGGAGGCGAAAAGAGGGAAAAATCGTGTGGCTTGGAGGAGCTTGTGGCGGCTAATGGTGGCTCCGATGGCAGTGAAACTTGGTGGGGAGGTTTACCGGTCGGAGGGGAAGAAAATTGATTGGGTGGTGTAGGCGACAGTGGTAGGACAACGGCAGTCTGGGAGGCATAAGGCAAACGACGATAGTGAGGAGAGAGAGAGAGTACGTAGCACATGCGGAGAAGAACAGAAGAGAAGAAGAAAAAGAAAGAAAAAAAGAAGAAAAGGAAAAAGAAAAAAGGAAAAAAGGAAAAGAAAAAAAAAAGAGAAAAGAAAATATAGAGAAAAAAAAATGAGATCCAGCCCTCACCTCCGGAATCCAAAAACTGATCCGACGAAAATAATTTTAAAAACCATAAAACAACTAAAATAAATTAAACACCACATCAAACTAAAATAAAACCAATTAAAATACAATAATTTAAAATAAAAGAACCAATATATTAATTAAATTAAAAACTCCTTCAGTAAAAATACACGTAAAAACGGGGTATTACAATATTTTTTTAAGTAAACCATCAAATCGCTTGTAGCACAAATTTTCAAGAAAATGACTAGCAACACAGATAAGGAAGAGGAGGGTTCCATTGAGGATTCTATGGATGGATATTTAAAAAATGACATTCGAACTCTTTGTGTACATTGAGAAGAATTTGGAATAAATAAAAATTTTGACAATGTGGGTGCGCTCTGAAGCCACACTAAGGATACATCCCAATCGCAAAATTCCCTGCCCAGAACCAAAATGTGGAAATCTATTCAGTGATCAAATGTGATGACCCGCTTTCGCTTGTATTTTCGCTGAAATGGTTGTTTTTATTTTAATTAATATATTAGTTATTTATCTTAATTTATTGCGTTTTAAAATTGGTTTTTTTTTTACTTTATTTGATGTTGTGTTTTATTTCTTTTAGTGTTTACGGTTTAGTGTTATTTTCCCGGAATGAGGATTAGACCTCATCTTCTTTCCCTACACCTCTTTTCTTTTTTTTCCTTTTCTCTTTTTCCTTTTTTTCTCTTTTTTCTTCTTTCTTTTTCCTTTCTTTTTCTCTTTTTTCTTTCTTTTCCTTTTTTCTTCCCCTTCCCGCGTCGACCCCCCCCGTCTCTCTCTCCTCCTCTCTCACGCCGGAGCGCTTCAACCCCTCGACCTGCAGCCGTCTGGACACCGTGCGGCTCACCGCCACCACCGTTCGACTCCCCTCCCTCCGGCGCACCTCCCCACCAATTCCCACCCCCATCCGGCCGGCCGTTTGGCCGGAAAACCCCTTCAAAGCCTGCACGGTTTTTGGCTCGATCCGCCGCCGTCGCTCCACCTCCGGCCACCATTTCTTCACCACTTCATCACCGGTCCCTTGCTGTCCGAACCCACCTATTTTCAGCCTCCAACAACTACCGGAACAGCTCCCACGAGCTAGCTTTCCTTTTTGGGAAATCCGGCCTCTCTCTCCAGCGTTTTCGCCACCACCCATGGCCAACCACCACTTCCAATAGCTTCACAATCATCCCTAGACCATTCCCTATCAATCCCAAGCCCTGGTTCGTCCCCGTTCAAAAGTGGGTATTTCACAACCCACGGCCACAGTGAATTTTCACTGTAACGTTGCTTTTTCACCGCCGTTTGCAACGCCGGGTGTTTTCTAAAATTGCCATATAGCGCTGTAAGTAATTTCCAAACCCTATTTTCAGATTTAAATATATATTGCTCTTTCAATTATTTATTGCTGCTGGTTGGTTGATTCCGGACTGAGTCCGAGGAGTTCGGGGGTCGGATGGATGGAGGACGGAGTTGCTTGATTTATTGATTTATGGTTGGTTGATTGTTTTGTGCATTGAAATTGCATTTACATGGTGCATGCACGTGCATTTTATTTTATTTGAGAAATCCTGTTTTGCTGGCGTGAATGGATTTTCGGGTGCGTGTGTCTCACGAGCCCAAGCCGAGATGAGTTATTATCTTGGTGGAGCTCCTCTGGTCACTGGGGAGTGGATAATACTGAGTGACGTCCCTTGAGTTGTCGCTGGGCGACGACGGGAGCGGGGCTAGAGGATGGCCCGGCCAGGTACGCGCTGGGCGCGAGTCTGGGCATCGCTCTACTCACCAACTCCGTGGCCCTTCGCTAGTGAGGGCTAGAGGATGGCCTGGCCAGGCACGCACTGGGCGCGAGTCTGGGCATCGCTCGTTTAGGTGTCACATGCGTAGTCGTTACCTGCGGTGTGACACAGAGCCAGGGTGTGCGGGTGATCCTTAGGGGAGATCATGGTGCATGCAAACCAGATTGTTTTTATGGTTTTCGGATGTGGGCCATTTTCTGGAAAAATGGCGAGTTTTGGTTTTGAGGCTTTTGATCCATTTTTTGGGAAAATGGTGGTTTGGGCCATTATCTGGGATAATGGCGAGGCTTGGTTTTGAGGATATGTTTTTATGGGCCAAATGGGTTTTTTGGCGTGCGTGGTAAAAATGTGGTTTTGCGGGCCATGTGCATTGGCTTTTCTTGCATCCATGTTGCTTGAGTTCTATGTGTTTTTATCTGGTGGTGTTTGGGTTTTACTTACCTGCGGCACCATTTTTGGTTCCGTAGCTTTTGGTGCAGAGTTCGAGGATGAGGAGGAGGAGGCTGAGCCCGAGGATGCGGCTCCGCCGGGTTGCTGATGTTATGCTTTGTATTTGATATTATATTATATGCGTGTTTTGTAATATTTTATTTATGTACGTTTTGGAATAGCTTTATATTAACCAAGAAAAATTCTGGTACTTAGTTATTGACTTGCTTTTCGTTGCATATTTCTCGTGCACATTGTTGTTTTGCCACACACTTGGCACACGTTGTTAGGGTGGTGACCCGGGATGTCATCATCCGGACGTCTCGATTTCCCCGTGTCCGTGCGTGGGGATTTGGGGGCGTCACAGGTGGTATCAGAGTGGTTTGGCTTTGGGTAAAACCACATGTCCCGTAGGCAGTACCATAATGCTTTTTAAAGTTGTGTTTTGAAAATTATGTTAAGTACAGCTATTTGAATTGTTTTATTTGTTTTATTTGTTTGAGCTTGTTTGCTTGTTTTTATTTATTTGGTTATGTTTTCGCAAGTTGGTTTCTTTTGTTTTCTGTGATGTGGTGTTGGTCTGTGGTTCTGTTTTTGTTTGTTGTTGGTTTTATTTATTTTTGTGTTTTCTGAAAGGGGGTCAAAGGTTGTGGTGACAGGAAAGAAAAAAAAAAATGGGGAGACTCAAGGGATGACTCCATAGCCGAAGCAATACGGCAGATGACGGAGTTTATGCAGCAGAATATTAGGCCACAACAGACAGGGCCTTGGCCACAAGGAGGACCTTGGCCACCACAAGGGGGTCCCTGACCACAACAAGGAGGGCCTTGTCCACAGCAAGGAGGGTTTTGGCCACAACCAGGAGGTCCTTGGCCACATCAGGGAGGTCCTTGGATGTACCCGGGAGGGTCCAGTAGCATGGTGCAAGCCGGGTGCACCTATGAGCGCTTCCTGGCGCATAGGACTCCACACTTCACTGGAGAAGAAGATCCACTTCAAGCTAGAAAATGGATCAAAGATCTGGAAAGAACATTTGAGGTGTGTGGTTGCACCGAGGCGCAACAGGTACTCTACGCCAGCTATCTCTTGCAAGGCACGGCGTCTGATTGGTGGGATACCAAGAGGGTGATGCTGGAATCAGAATTGGGGTCTTTCGCTGCTGTGACCTGGCAGCGCTTCAAGAAGGAGTTTAATGACCGCTTCTTCCCCGCAGCGGTAAGGAAGCAAAAGGCAAGAGAGTTCTCAAATCTGGTCCAAGGGGGCGCGACAGTGGAACAGTACGCTCGGAGATTCATAGAACTTGGGCGATTTGCTCCTCACCTTATCGCCACAGAGGAGATGCGAGCTGATCGTTTTCAGGAGGGACTACGCCCTGATATACGCCGTATGGTGGTCAGCCATCGGATATTCACTTTTCAGGAATTAGTGGATGTGGCCACCCTGGTGGAACTAGAAAATAATCTGAGTATGGGCTCCCCTCCAGGGCATAAGAGGCGGAGTTTTTCTGGTGAAGGAAGCAGCTCTGGTTCGCCTCAGAAATTTGTTCAGCGGACTGGGACTCGACCGCAAGCATCCTCAAGTGTTCGCATGGGAGGACGTGTGCCTGTTTGCGGAGTTTGTAATAGAGCCCATGTGGGTGAGTGCCCTTCTGGTGGGGCTCGATGTTATAATTGTGGCCAGCAGGGTTACTTTGCCCGAGAATGTCCAAGAACAGTTCAAGGAAGCTGTGGAGGTAGACTCGGTGGAAGAACAAACCCGAGACAAACAGTGCAAGCCCGGGTTTATGCTGTCACACCCGGAGAGGTGGATGATGAGGCGCCAGCGACCCATGATGCAGGAGTAATTACAGGTATGGATTAATTTAATTTTAAGTTGGATTTAATTTTCGGTGTATTTGGTTTCTTCTTTGCTTTTTGGATTTCATGGGTTGATGTGTTTGGTTCAAGAAGAGTCCGTTTGTATGAGTTTTATGCTTGTACTTTGTTTGATTCCGGTACGTCGCAGTCGTTTGTATTTTCCACGTTTGCACGGGTGTGTAATTTGGTTACAGAACCGTTGCCGAAGTCTATGGTAGTGGCTCTACCCGATGGTGAAATGGTGTGGTGTTCCAAGGTTGCTTTGGGATGCCTGCTAAATTTTGAGGGAAGGTTCTTGGATGCTGATTTGGTGGTGTTTAAGCTGTTGGGTTTTGATATCATCCTCGGGATGGATTGGCTATACCGATATTCTGCGAGTATTAATTGCAGAAGTCGGATAATTAACTTTCAGCTTCCAGATGGTGATTGTCTGGAATTTACAGGGAGTAAGTTAAAAGAAAAGCCGATAATTATATCGGTGATTCAAGCAAGAAGAGAGATTGCATGGGGAGCGGATGCATTCTTGGTTCAGATGGTGTCCACGTTGTCTGAGGAGAAGTCGTTGGCAGACATTCCAGTTGTGGAAGAATTCCCCGATGTGTTTGTGGATGACTTGCCCGAACTACCCCCTGTTCGGGAAATGGAGTTTGTTATAGACTTGGAACCTGGAGCGGCTCCTGTGCATAAAGCTCCTTATCGCATGGCACCGGCTGAATTAAAAGAGTTGACGACTCAGTTGCAAGAGCTGGTAGAGAAGGGATTTATTCAGCCTAGTACGTCACCGTGGGGTGCACCAGTTTTATTTGTTAAAAAGAAAGATGGAACCCTCCGTATGTGCATAGATTATCGGGAATTGAATAAGGTGACCATCAAAAATAAATATCCTCTCCCGCGGATAGATGCTTTATTTGATCAGCTTCAAGGAGCAGCCGTGTTCTCTAAAATTGATCTGAGGTCGGGACACTACCAGCTGAGGATCAGAGACAAGGATGTGCCTAAAACTGCCTTCAGGTCGAGGTATGGACATTATGAATTTAAGGTGATGCCGTTTGGGTTAGCTAATGCCCCTGCTGCTTTCATGGATTTAATGAATCGAGTGTTTCGACCTTATCTGGATTCCTTTGTGGTAGTATTGATTGATGATATTCTGATTTATTCCCGAGATGTTGAAGAGCATGTGTATCATCTTCGTCTGGTACTTGGGAAATTGAGAGAACACCAACTGTACGCCAAGCTCAGCAAGTATGAATTCTGGTTGGAAGAAGTTAAATTTCTTGGGCATGTAATTTCCCGAGACGGAGTGGCTGTTGATCCTAGTAAGGTAGAAGCCATTTTGTCATGGCAGCGCCCGACTATAGTGCGCGAGATCCGGAGTTTCTTGGGGCTGGCCGGGTACTACCGAAGATTTGTAGAGGGTTTTGCTCGCCTATCCGGACCTCTCACAGCTTTGACTCAGAAGAATACAGAATTTGTTTGGTCAGAGAAATGTGAGAGAAGTTTCCAAGAATTAAAGAACAGGTTGACGACGGCACCAGTGTTAGCGCTCCCAGGACCGCATAAGCCATTCGTAGTCTTCAGTGATGCGTCTAAGTTTGGTTTGGGTTGTGTCCTTATGTAGGAAGGACGGGTTGTTGCCTATGCATCTCGTCAGCTAAAGGACCATGAGAAGAATTATCCGATGCACGATCTAGAATTGGCTGCGATTGTTTTTGCTCTCAAGATCTGACGGCACTTCTTGTATGGGGAAGCTTGTGAGGTATTTACTGATCACAAGAGCTTGAAGCATTTGTTTTCCCAGAAAAATCTGAATATGAGGCAGAGGCGATGGCTAGAGCTAATCAGTGACTATCAGTGTGAGATCAAGTACCATCCGGGGAAGGCTAATATAGTTGCTGATGCTTTGAGCCGGAAGTCGCACTTAGAAGATGAAGTCGAGCCGTCAGATTTGGATTCGTTGCTTTGTGGGATGAGAAGGCTCCTTGTTGAGAGTTCGCAGCAAGAAGAGATTTTATCTTCAGTTCTGGATATTCGGGTGACCGATTTTGAAGAATTGAAGACTCTCCAAAGGAAGGATCCGAAGCTGCTGAGCATCAGGAAAAGAGTCAGAAAATCTCGAGGGTCGTTGCATTATAGCATGGATAACGATGGGGTACTTCGGTTCCGAGATCTCAGAGTGGTCCCTAAAGACTCGGAATTTAAAGAACGAATCATGGCAGAAGCTCATGCGGCCCCTTATTCAGTTCATCCCAGCAGTACAAAGATGTATCGGGACTTGAAGAAAAATTACTGGTGGGATGGAATGAAGAAGGATATTGCCTTGTATGTTGAGAAATGCCACACATGCCGTCAAGTGAAGGCCGAGCATCAAAGACCTGCAGGTATGCTCCAACCCCTCCCTATTCCTGAGTGGAAATGGGATGACATCACGATGGACTTTGTAGTGGTTTGCCAAGAACGCCTAGTGGGAAAAATTCTGTTTGGGTGATTGTTGACCGGTTAACGAAGAGTGTTCATTTTCTGCCTGTTAATAACACCGACTTTTTGGGTAAGTTGACCCGCTTGTATGTCAAGGAGATAGTGCGGCTGCACGGCATACTAAAGAGTATAGTGTAGATCGAGACCCAAGGTTTACGTCGCAGTTCTGGAAGAGTTTGCAGGCAGCTTTGGGTACTAAGTTGAAGTTCAGTACTGCATATCACCCGCAGACAGACGGCCAGTCAGAGCGCACAATTCAGACCCTTGAAGACATGTTGCGAGCATGTGTCATGGATTTTCAAGGGAGTTGGAAAAACCATTTGCCGCTCTTCGAGTTTGCATATAATAAAAGCTTCCATGCAACCATTCAGATGGCTCCCTACGAAGCTCTTTATGGGAGAAAGTGCAGGTCGCCCTTGTGTTGGGATGAAGTCGGGGAGAGTAGGATAATTGGACCTGAAATAATTCAAGAAATGCAAAGCCAAGTCCAGATCATCAGAGATAAAATGGCGGCAGCTCAGAGTCGCCAGAAAAGCTACGTTGATACCAGGAGGAGAGAGTTGTCTTTTGAAGTTGGTGATTGGGTTTATCTCAAAGTCTCTCCCATGAGAGGTGTTAAGCGTTTTGGTAAGAAGAGGAAGTTGGATCCGAGGTATGTCGGCCCTTTTCAGATTCTGGAGAAGGTAGGGTCCGTCGCCTATAGAGTTGCTTTGCCAGGATATTTTGGGGATATTCATGATGTCTTCCATGTATCATCCATGAAGAAGAGCTTTGGACAGCAAGATCCACGCTTCGTCGACCCAGCGGGTATTCAGTTGCAACCGGATCTCACTTATGAAGTTGTTCCGTCGCAGATCATGGATTGGAAGGAGCAACAGTTGAGGTCCAAAACGATACCTTTGGTTAAGGTGGCTTGGGGAGATCCATTAACTCAAGACTTCTCTTGGGAGCGAGTAGCAGACATGAGGGAGCAGTACCCGTACTTGTTTGAAGGATGAAGGTATGTATCTTAATCTTGGTCACAGTTGGTTTATGTGCTTTTATGTGGCTTGCTTTAAGTTGGTGGCTGATCTCACAAATTTCGAGGACGAAATTTGTTTTTAAGGGGGGGAGGATGTGATGACCCGCTTTCGCTTGTATTTTCGCTGAAATGATTGTTTTTATTTTAATTAATATATTAATTTATTTATTTTAATTTATTGTGTTTTAAAATTGGTTTTTAATTTATTTGATGATGTGTTTTATTTCTTTTAGTTGTTTACAGTTTTTAATCTCGTTGCTGCGGTTTAGTGTTGTTTTCCCGGAATGAGGATTAGACCTCATCTTCTTTCCCCACACCTCTTTTCTTTTTTCCTTTTTCTTTTTCCTTTTTCTCTTTTTTCTTCTTTCTTTTTCCTTTCTTTTTCTCTTTTTTCTTTCTTTTCTTTTTTTTTTCTTCCCCTTCCCGCGTCGACCCCCCCGTCCCTCTCTCTCTCCTCCTCTCTCACGCCGGAGTGCTTCTGCCCTCGACCCGCCGCCGTCCGGCCACCGTGCGGCTCACCGCCGCCACCGTTCGACTCCCCTCCCTCCGGCGCACCTTCCCACCAATTCCCACCCCCATCCGGCCGGCCGTTTGGCCGGAAAATCCCTTTAAAGCCCGCACGGGTTTTGCTCCGATCCGCCGCCGTCGCTCCACCTCCGGCCACCATTTCTTCACCACTTCATCACCGGTCCCTTGCCGCCCTAACCCACCTATTTTCGGCCTCCAACGACCACCGGAATAGCTCCCACGAGCTAGCTTTCCTTTTTGGGAAATCTGGCCTCTCTCCGGCGTTTTCGCCGCCACCCACGGCCAACCACGACTTCCAATAGCTTCACAATCATCCTTAGACCATTCCCTATCAATCCCAAGCCCTGGTTTGTCCCCGTTCAAAAGTGGGTATTTCACAACCCACTGCCACAGTGATTTTTCACTGTAACGTTACTTTTTCTCCGCCGTTTGCAACGCCGAGTGTTTTCTAAAATTACCGTATAGCGCTATAAGTATTTTCCAAACCCTATTTTCAGATTTAAATATATATCGCTCATTCAATTTATTTTATCTGCTGGTTGGTTGATTCCGGACTGAATCCGAGGAGTTCAGGGGTCGGATGGATGGAGGACGGAGTTGCTTGATTTATTGTTTTATGGTTGGTTGTTTGTTTTGTACATTGATAATTGCATTTGCATGGTGCATGCACGTGTATTTTATTTTATTTGAGAAATCCTGTTTTGTTGGCGTGAATGGGTTTTCGGGTGCGTGTGTCTCACGAGCCCAAGCCGGGATGGGTTATTATCTTGGTGGAGCTCCTCTGGTCTCTCGGGAGTGGATAATACTGAGTGACGTCCCCTGAATTGTCGCTGGGCGACGACGGGAGCGGGGCTAGAGGATGGCCCGGCCAGGTACGCGCTGGGCGCGAGTCTGGGCATCGCTCTACTCACCGACTCTGTGGCCCTTCACTGGCGAGGGCTAGAGGATGGCCTGGCCAGGTACGCGCGGGGCGCGAGTCTGGGCATCGCTCGTTTAGGTGTCACATGCGTAGTCGTTACCTGCGGTGTGGCACAGAGCCAAGGTGTGCGGATGATCCCTAGGGGAGATCATGGTGCATGCATAACCGGATTGTTTTTATGGTTTTCGGATGTGAGCCATTTTCTGGGAAAATGGCGATGTTGGTTTTTCGAGGCTTTTGATCCATTTTCTGGAAAAATGGTGGTTTGGACCATTATCTGGGATAACGGCGAGGCGTAGTTTTAAGGATATGTTTTTATGAGCCAAATGGGTTTTTTGGCGTGCGTGGTAAAATGTGGTTTTGCGGGACATGTGCATTGGCTTTTCTTGCATCCATGTTGCTTGAGTTCTATGTGTTTTTATCTGGTGGTGTTTGGGTTTTACTTACTTGCGGCACCATTTTTGGTTCCGTAGCTTTTGGTGCAGAGTTGGAGGTTGAGGAGGAGGAGGCTAAGCCCGAGGATGCGGCTCCGCCGGGTTGCTGATGTTATGCTTTGTATTTGATATTATATTATATGCGTGCTTTGTAATATTTTATTTATGTACGTTTTGGAATAGCTTTATATTAAACAAGAAAAATTCTGGTACTTAGTTATTGACTTGCTTTTCGCTGTGTATTTCTCGTGCACATTGTTGTTTTTGCACACATTTGGCACACGTTGTTAGGGTGGTGACCCGGGATGTCATCATCCGGACGTCTCGATTTCCCCATGTCCGTGCGTGGGGATTTGGGGGCGTCACAATATTGGTTTGTTTTTGTTATGAAAGGCTGGTTTTTGTTTCCTTTTGAAGTAAAATTTAATCACTTTTTGGAAATTAAACTTATGCTTAGACATTCCCTTATTGAAATTACATATGATGATGCCAATGAAACCCCAAATCACTAAGTTTACCTTTTGGCTACAGTATACTGATCATGCAATATTAATTAGTCAAAGTTTCACTATTTTATTTTTCTTCGCCTATTCTACAAAAGAAAACCAAATTGAAGCTCAGTTATTAGAGTTGTCAAAGGACATGATCATATTCGAGATTGCAAAAGAACTCGTTAATTATCTTGAATTTGTTCATTTCCGTTCAACTTGTAAGTCATTGCAATACATGCTACCTAAGAGTACACCAAACCATTAGCTTAGCCAGGTCCCATGGCTAATGCTTCCACACAACAATGATCTCAGTAAAAAGTGTCGAAACTTCTTTAGTCCATAAAAAAACAGGATGTACAATTTTAACATTTCCAAAATACAGGACAAGTTGTTACGAGGTTCCTCATATGATTGGTTATTCGCACATGATGGGTTTCCAAAATTATATATAATTAATCCATTCACTAAGGCTTAGATTTGACTGCTACCTGTGGACACCTTTCTTAATGCATTGTGGTATCGTTCAGATATGATTGACGAAGAATATCTCATTTTTTGGAAAAGTTTATATCTTTTTAAACAAAATCCGCAAGTATTGCCTATTTTCGACATGTTTTTATTCATCTTATATATATAAATAGATTGGATTTTGTAATTTGGGAGAATGATATCCTTGTGTATTCATTTTATATATATAAATAGAGTTACAACATTCAATAAGTTTTGCTAACAACTAACAAATCTTGGATAAGCACATGACATTATTACAATTTAGACTTACCAACTAAGATAGAGTTTAATAACTAAGATGGGACCATGTAACAAAAAAATTTTATTTAGATAAGTTCCAAGTGCTACTGCTAGCTAGTTATCCATGCATATAACTCTTTCTCACTAGAATACTTCAACTCTAGATGACTTTATCTCTAAGCTAGCACTATAGTATTGTAGTTGGAATGAGTTTTTGTTGTGTTGTTTCTTTAACAATGTATACTAGTAATTAAGTTCTTTAAGAAGGTGGAATTATTGTAACATATGTGTGATTGAAAAAGCTTTCTTTTAGCTCTTGCATATATACTGATGTTCATGGCGTGCATGTAGGTCTTCTTTTTCTCAAGCAAATACACAATGCATGTAAACAAATGAAAAGAGTAGTGCTCAAAAAAAAAAAAAAAAAAAAACAATATTAACCAATATTATCTAATGTGTGAAGTCAATATTATAAATATGTAAGTTGTCATTTCCAGAACATGCTCCATAAAACTTGTTGGATGAAAACTTGTTCCCTCCCTATTGCATGATGTACTCTATAATTTTAGACTAGCTAGTCTCTGCCACGATCTTTTTTTTTAAGTTTGTGTTGACTTTTCCAAATCTTATTATTTACTTGGAAACACGCAATTAATATCCTTACGAAAGAACTCATCAAGGCCTGGTTGCATCCATGTGCGTGGAGATCAATATTCAAAAAAAAATTTGTCGATTGAGGACAAGTTTGGTTACATAAAATTAAATTATTTCATCTTATTTTATTTAATATAATTATTATAATTTTTCTAAATCTTCACACAAAATATAATAAATAATTTAATTTTTTAAATTCTAAAATAAAACTAATATTAAAAATATTATAATAGTATTTTATGTAACTTTCAACAAAACATCTAATCTAAACTATGTAACCAAACGAGACAAGTTGAGCATATTAATGTTTGATTTATAAGTTTCTTATCTCTATAATCATCCCAATTTTTCAAGCATATGTTTTTGTAAATATTGTGTGATCAGTAATACCATTAAGAACGTGATTTTTATTCACTACATATATGTAATACATTCAATTATCTTGGACTGAGCATACTCGATGAGGCTCATAATATTCCGTTGGGCCTAGTTTTTTACAATAGTGGTTTCGCTTAGGATTATCAGATGTAATTGCTCTATATTATATCGTGTGGTTTTACTTATGTTAAAAGATAATAATAGAGTCCAGGGTATTTTTGTAAATTTCATTTCACAGGTTGTTAAACACCACGTCAGGGAAAGAGGGAGTCATTATGGAAATCTGTGGAAACATGTAGTTTTTCATCTGGAGGAATTGGGAGCCTCAAACATCCCAAGCCATGATTATCCATCTTCTACAATTTTTATTTTGTGAATCTTTTTGTTGTTCTTGATTCACAATTCTAGTCTATGTTTTTATTGTTCTTTCAAGTGAGATTTATAACAAGTGATATCTAGAGCCTAATGATCCTTCATGAGGGACGGGGTACCTTTCCAGAAACAACAAGAAAATTTGCTGACGAGGGAGAAAATCCTTGAAGCAATGTTGCAATTCAAGGAATTATTCAATCGAAATCCTTTATGGAATCGCAAGGCCACGAGAATGAAGAAAACTTGGCAGCTACGAATTCAACTAAAAAAACACAAAAATGGGTAGTGCATGGAGAAAATGAAATGAAGGATGAAGAAGAAGTCTCAGAGGAAGGTGTCAAAAATGTAGTGGAGGTCAAAGAGATTTTTGTGGTACCCACGAGAGTTCATCTAAAAAATATTCTACTCTTTACTCTCCATGCCCAGACTCTAATTCGTAACCCTCGAATAATCCTCCCCATGGGCAACACCCGTATCTACCACATTCACCCTCACCAAACCATTCCTGAGGTTCTCTTCTCTCCTGAGAACCTCCCTAGTCACTGAGCCATCGTCTTGTTTAACATCCCTACACACACCCTTGGTCGAGTCAGAGTGGGTGGTGGGTTTTTTATCTGGGCCTTCAAATCTCCCTCGTCGTTTTCCATGACGACAAGTTGATTTTGTGAGAGTGGGTGACATCTTCCTCTCAACAATCCCAAATATCAGTGCTCGGCCTAGGGTTTGGGGAAGGTAATTGTGCTATTATGAAATCCTTGAGTGTCGAAGCCTTGAGTGACCAAGGGTAGTGCGATGTCGTCTTTGATCAGTTCCACTGAACATGGGAAGAGACGCTGGGCAAGGGGACTCATTTCTTGGTCCCATGGCTCCAAAAACCATTCATCCAAACTAAGGCCCACATCGATGTGCTTGTCTCCGACGCCAAAGACCTCTAGAGGGTCAAGCTGAACCTTCAAATCCTCTATCATCCCAAAAGCCTCGAAACCATAATAGCTAATGAATGGTTTAAAAAAAAATTCAGTTGGCGGTTGATTATGGTGCAAGCCACCACCAAGCCAATAGTGGGAGTCACTAGCTGTTGATCTTGAAGGAGCCTATTGGTTGCGAGATCGAGCAACAGTATGATCTTGGTTGCGAGCTGGGTCACAATGAGTTCTGCAATCACCAGGTCACTCGGTTGTTGTTGCTATTTTTTCAAGTCATTACTTCTAAAAAGAAGCTCTGGAATGCCGTAAGCTGGATCATTGGCACTGCCGTAGTCATCTTCTCTGCTCTTCCATCTCCCTTGGTGATCAAAGATAGGCAATTTGTGGAATGGTGCATAGCTGACGAGCAAACCTCAGATGATGAGCTGCAGACACTAGACTAGGTTTGTCGAAAAGGAGGTGCAGACTACAGCACCATACAAGCAGCACACCAGTCGTGTTTCTTACCAAATACAATAAGGGACCATGCCTCTTTTGCATTCAAAGACTATTACCAGAAGTTCAAGAACAAAGGAGCTACTTGCTATTTCAACATTGCTCATTGCTACAATCATCAAAGGTTCGCAAACTCCCTAACATGATAATTACATAAAATTTGATACTACCTCTATTAAGAGAATAGAAAGCCAGAATTAACAACTCTCAAATTTGGATTATTATTTTGAAAATGGAATTAAATAAAAAAGGACCTTTCCCTTTCTTGTTATGAGAGGTTGCTAGAGCTTGTTAAGATTAAGGCCATGAATATAGCTAGTGTCTGTTTGCAGGCTGTTGAGTGGCAGAACTCCTTTTCATATGTTGGTGACAAATTAGATGAGGGGATGAATACTGCACCTCAACTGCTTGATATATTGTTACTTTTGGGTGTTTTGTGGTATGAGACATTTCTTAGAGTTGGACCCATGAACTGTGCTTACATTGTCTTTGAACATATTTACTTTAAGGATTATGCTGTGGCTTTTTTGTCTTTACAGCTCCTTCAATTATCATTTTATTGGCCTTTTGATAGAGGAAAAGAACTAGACTATTGGAGGGATGATCTTGTATTAATGGCTTTTGAGTCAACTTGTATTTGGAAGGATAAAGATATACTTTGTGTGAAAGGAGGGGCGATTCAGTGGTTGATACTTCTAGGTAGGTGAAGGATTGGACTCTCTCGAGGTAGATGAGAATGTGGAGGTAGATGACTGCAAGGACCAAATCAATAGATTGTCTTATGATGTAGAGTGCCTCCCAAAGTATAGGGCTGATCTTGTTGTCATTAAAGATCAACAAGATCAATTCAAGCAATTCTTACTAGAGAGCGATAAACTGTCACGTGCACTAAATTTGTCAGCCAAGAACAAATTTATTTTCGAGAAAGATTAGTCCAAGACTCCAACAGCGACACATGGTGTCTCTGAAGCAAGGAGGGAAATTCAGGTTCTATTTGAGATTCAGGCAATGAAGTTTTGATGTTGCTTGAGGTCAGAATATTTCATCATGATATTAAAGTGGCCGTTAACCAAGCTTCATGCATGGTTTTGCATGCGATAACTCCGCCCTTGCCATGAAGAAGCATGGAAAAATTCTCACTGTTGATTAAGAAAAATATTACTTTTGATCGTTCAGATATGTGCTTGAGTTTTGAGAATATTTCTTCTGTTATGGAGAAGTTGTGCATGTGGGAGGAGAAGCTCTATACTAAAGTCAAGGCCCAAGAAATATTTCGTGCAGTACACGAGAAGAAGTGCAGTGAGCTGAAACTTTTGATTGCAATTGGCCAAGACTTTACTGTTAGATTTGTTGTTCTCATTTATTTAACTCTACTCAATGCATTGGGGGATGTTCTAGTGAATCTGTACAAGCCTATCCTGGCTGAAACCCTATTATATTTCTTCAAAATCCATTTGAACAAAATGATAAGGAACACCACTCAAAACTTGTTGTTGGAAATTGACATGTCTATTAAGGCCTTAGAAAGCTCCACATGCTAGCCTATTTGAGAGGCTATTAATTTTCTAAACCTTGAGGACAAGGGTTTTTTTGGAGGGGAAGGCAATGTAATACACCCAATTTTCATGTGCTAAGCATACTCGATGGGCCTCATAATATTCCGTTAGGCCTAGTTGTTTACAACAGTAGTTTCGCTTAGGATTATCTAATGCAGTTGCTCTATGTTATATGGTGTTGTTTTACTTATTTTAAAATATAATAATAAAGTCTAGGGTATTTTTGTAAATTTTATTTCACAGGTTGTTAAACCCCACGTCAAGGAAAGGGGGAGTCATTTTGGAAATCTGTGGAAATTTGTAGTTTTTCATCTGGAGGAATTAGGAGCCTTGAACATCCCAAGCCGTGATTATCCATCTTCTGCAATTTATGTTTTGCTAAATCTATTTGTTGTTCCTGATTCTCAATTCTAATCTCTGTTTTTATTATTCTTTCAAGTGGGATTTATTACAAGATATATGTTGGGACGAAGCTGGGATTTATGTACTGTGTTTTTCCATGAACGATTTTTGGGGAAAAAACTCTATTCCCACCAATTTTATTCGTGGAAAGCTCGGGGAATATAAGTTGCCAAAAAAATATTTTATTCCATGAAAGGTCCAAGTTGTGATAAATACCTAGAGTTGGTCCATTAAAAGATAAATATTTAGCCCGATCCATACAGTTATAAATATATATTTGCTATTAAAGCACTTAGCATGATCATATTTTTATAAGCCTAGAGCTGGTCCAATATAAGAGACATCGTTTAATAATTGGAAGCCATAAACAAACATTATTAATTCAAGTTTGTATGTTCCTAGATCAACACGTAATATTTGGTCTAATCCTATCTGGCCGATACATATCATGTTATAGATTTCGATTTTAATTTGGCATCAAATAGGAAATATTAATTAATTGCCAACTCCCAAAAGGAAAATGAGAGAATAATATAGACGTTATAAAGCAATATTGATAGTGATTGCAAAAGGGAACAAGAAAGTACATAGAATAGTTTTAGTAGTGCATCGACAAGTAGGTTATAATTATAAACCTTGCAATTCGTTTAGGTTCGTGGCTTTGTTTTTGTGATGATCCGTTTTTACGTATATTTTCACTGAATGGTTGTTTTTAATTTAATTAATATATTAGTTTATTTATTTTAAATTAATGTATTTTAATTGGTTTAATTTATTTGATGTAATGTTTAATTTATTTTAGTCGTTTTACGGTTTTTAATATCGTTTTCGACGAATCTATTTTGGTTTCCGAAGTGAGAACTGGACCTCATATCTTTTCTTTTCTTTTCTTTTCTTTCTTTTTCTTTTTTCTTTTTCTTTCTTTTTCCTTCTTTTTCTTCCCTTTCTTCTTCTTTCTTCTTCCTCCTCTCCCGCGTATGCACAGCAACCCCTTTTTCTCCTTCCATCGCCACCTGTTTGTCAGCCCAGTTCTCCACCGTCCGGCCACCGTTTAGTGCACCACCACCACCATTCTATTCCCCTTCCACCAGAGTTCATCCCCACCAATTTTTAGAGCCATCGGACCAGCCGTTAGCTCCCACGCACGGTTGGAAGTCACGGCACCTGCCCTGTTTTTCTCCCCTGTTGCTGGTTGCTTTCGCAGCCCAGAACCGCCGCTCGCCGGTGGCGTGGCCTACACCACCCACCCAGTTTTCTTCCCCTCTCACTGGTGAACATCCCCACCAAGTTTCACCTCCATCCGAGCCACCGTTAGCCACCTCGAGCTCCTCCAAGCCACACGGTTTTTCACCGTTTTAGGCGCCGTCGCACCACCTCCGGCCACCATCTCCTCACAGCTTCTTCCCCCACCTCTTGCCGACTTAAACCACCCATTTCCACCCTTGATCCGTTTCCGGAGCAGGTCCCATGAGCTTAACTCCGTTCAGCCCCTTTTTGGTCTTCGACCGCCATTTCCACCACCACCCACGGCCAAAACTCGTTTCCTTTAACTTCATAAATATCTCAAGACCATTCCCTATCAATTTTGGATCTTAGTTTGTCCCTGTTTGAAAGTGGGTAATTTATTACCCACAGCAACAATGTAAATTACATTGTTACGTTGCTTTTCTTCCGCCGTTTGCGAGGCCGCGAGCTTTCAAAAATTACCGTATAGCGCTGTAAGTATTTTTCAGACTCTACTTTTAGATTTAAATATATTTTGCTCTTACGATAAATTATCTGGTTGGTTGGTTGATTCCGAACTGAGTTCGACGAGTTCGGGGGTCGGATGGATTGAGGACAGAGTTGTTTGGTTGATGTTGTTATTTGTTTGAGATAATTGTGCCTTGATGTTTGCTTTGTATAGTGTACGCATGTTCATGTTTAAAAAGGGAAAACCGGGTTTTGTTGTGTAGTTGCATGCATGTACATGTGTTTAAAAAAAAATGAAAGCTGTGCTGATAAGCGAGAAATGATTTATGATATATGTGAACAGTTGGACTGATTGGTCTGAGTTAGAGGCACGCGTAGGGATGGTGGTAAGCAGGGACGGTGGTAGAATCCCGCTTGTGATTCCTGCCTACAGTGCACGCGTAGGGATGGTGGTGGAGTCCCGCCTGGGATTCCCGCCTACAGTGCTCTAATGGTTTGGTTAATGGGCCATTTTCTGGGAAAATGATGAGATTTCGTATGAGGATATTGTGATCCATTTTCTGGAAAAATTGTGGTTTGGGCCATTATCTGGGATAATGGCGAGACTTGGTTTTAAACGATATGTTTTTGGGCCAAATGGGATTTTGGCGTGCGTGGAAAAAAATATGATTTTATGGGTTTTGTGCATTGGCATCCTTTCATGCATATTGTTTGAGTTTTATATGTTTTTATCTGGTGGTGTTTGGATTTTACTTACCTGCGACACCATTTTTGGTGCCGTAGAGTTTGGTGCAGGAATCGAAGAGGAGGAGGAGGCTGAGCCCTAGGATGCGGCTCCGCCGAAGTTTTGAGTTGAAGTTATTATCTTGTTGTTGCTTTGAATAATATTTGTATATTGTAATATTTTAATATGTATGTTTTGAACAGCTTTGTATTATATTAAAAAAAAATTCTGGTACTTAGTTATGACTTTCGTTATCTGCTGCGTTTTCTATTGCACATTTGTTGCTTTTACACACACTTGGCACTCGTCGATAGGGTGGTGACCCGGGTTGTCATCATCCGGACGTCTCGATTTCTTCATGTCCGTGCGTGGGGATTTGGGGGCGTCACAGGTGGTATCAGAGCGGTTGGCTCTGGGTAAAACCACATGTCCCGTAAGTAGTACCAGAATGTTTTTAAAGTTGTGTTTTAAAATTTATTTTAAGTAAAGTTGTTATTTGATGTGTTTTATTTGTTTTATGTATTTGAGCTTGTTTGCTTGTTTTTATTTATTTA
Source organism: Carya illinoinensis (assembly GCF_018687715.1). Classification (NCBI taxonomy): domain Eukaryota; kingdom Viridiplantae; phylum Streptophyta; class Magnoliopsida; order Fagales; family Juglandaceae; genus Carya; species Carya illinoinensis. The sequence goes on from NC_056753.1 coordinate 12,313,920, forward strand.
GTTATGTTGTTGCATGCTGGTTTTTTTTATTTCTAGCTATGTGGTGTTGGTTTCAGTTTTTGGTTTTATGTTGTGGGTTTTTATTTTTTTTTTCTTAAAGGGGGGTCAAGGGTTGTGTTGTGGCAAGAAAATGGTGAAACCAAGGAAATCTACTCAAGGGCCACAGGACAATACATCGAGAGATGATTCCATAGCCCAAGCAATACTGCAAATGACTGAATTCATGCAACAGAATTTTAGGCCACAACAAGCAGGGCTTTGGCCACAACCAGGAGGTCCTTAGCCACAACCAGGAGGTCCTTGGCCACAACAAGGAGGGTCTTGGCAACAAGGAGGGCCATGGCTACTACCTGGAGGGCCTAGTGGAGGGGTGCAAGCTGGGTGCACCTATGAGCGCTTTCTGGCGCATAGAACTCCACACTTCACTGGAGAAGATGATCCACTTCAAGCTGGAAAGTGGGTCAAAGACTTGGAAAGAATTTTTGAGGTGTGTGGTTGCACTGAGGCGCAACAAGTGCTCTACGCCAGCTATCTGTTGCAAGGCACCGCTTCTGAGTGGTGGGATACCAAGAGAGTAATGCTGGAATCAGAACTGGGGTCTTTTACCGCTGTGACATGGAAGCGCTTCAAGAAAGAGTTTAATGATCGCTTCTTTCCCGCTTCTGTAAGGGGGCAAAAGGCAAGAGAGTTCTCAAGTTTGGTCCAAGGGAGCATGACAGTGGAACAGTACGCCCGAAGATTTATAGAACTTGGGCGATTTGCTCCCCACCTCATTGCCACAGAGGAAATGCGAGTCGAGCGTTTCCAGGAGGGTCTATGTCCTGATATACGCCGTATGGTGGTCAGCCACCGGATATACACTTTTCAGGATTTAGTGGATGTGGCCACTCTTGTGGAGCGAGAGAATAATTTAAGAATGGGTTCCCCTCCAGGACATAAGAGGCGGAGTTTTTTTGGTGAAGGAAGTAGTTTAGGTTCGCCTCAGAAGTTTGTTCAGCGGACTGGGATTCGACCATTAGCAGCCTCGGGAGTGCGTATGGGAGGACGAGTGCCAGTTTATGGAAGATGTAATAGAGCTCATGGAGGCGAGTGTCGTCTGGGTAGTAACCAATGTTTTGAGTACGGTCAGACGGGGCATCTTGCTCGTGAATGCCCTAGTCGAGTTCAAGAAAGCCATGGAGCTCGTCGCAGTGGTAGAGCTAACCAAAGGCATTTGGCTCGGGCTCGAATGTACACAATGACTCCTGGTACCATTGGAGGTGAGGTTACAAAGACTCAGAATGCTGGAGTCATGGCAGGTATGGGTCTAATTTAATCTTTTGTGATGAATGCCTTGTGTAGTTTTGTTTTGTTTTGTTTTTTTTTTTTTTTATATATGTATATTATCAAGGCTTGAAGAGAATGGCATGATCTAGGTTAGGGAAGTAGAATAATTGAGTTCTTTGGTTCTGTGGAGTTTATGAAATGGTCTATAACGTAGTAGGTTGTAAGTTCAACAAATTTCGATGTTAGATTTTATGAAGTTTCAACAAAGTTTTAAAGTTTGGGGCCTTATAGATTTTAGGAAAATAAGTTTATGGCAATTAAGGTGTTAGGTTCGACAAGCTTTGGGGGGGGGGGGGGAATAATTAAATTTTGAATTTTAGATTTCGTGATTCGGATGAATAATTTGGTGGCAATTGAGGCTTTATATTTTACAAGCTTTTAAGGTGAGTGTTTTGGATTAAAGCCACCAATCTTGAGAATTTCAGAAAATGATTTATTATCTATTAATGTTTTAGAATTTGAAAGATTTGGGAGTCGATTTTTCTATTATGGGATGTAAGTTCTTTGATCTTAGAAGTTCTGAAGATGATTCTTATTTGATTTAAGGTTTTAGAATTGCAGAGTTGAAGGACTGATTTATAATAAAAATTGAGTTCTTAGTTTTACAGACTTAGTGCTGTAGCTTGATCTACTCTAATGAGTGATTAGTTTGTAACCATTAAAATGGGGTTAATTGGAGTTGAGTTATTAATATGAAAATTTTCTAGAGTAGATTCATTTGAGAATTGGAGGTAATGATCTAGTTCGTGTATTTCTTTGAGGATTGAATATATCGAGCTAGTTTAGAAAAATATTTATTGTTAACCCGAGGTTGTAGTGGCAGATTTTAGGAAATGATTCTATCGACTCGAAAGATATAGGTCCATCAGGGTGTTGGAAATAGTAGATTTTGTGTTGGTATTGAATACGATTGAATTTGAGGCTGTATGATCCGTAGACTTTTGGGAATGGATTCTTAACAGGTTTAAGGTCATTCTCGGTACGAAACTTTAAGCAATGGCTAGTTGCTGATTTAAGGATATAAGTTGAGTAGATTCAGGAATGATTCTTGTTGAGTTGAGGATATAAGTCCAGGTGATGGAAATGTGATAATGGATCACTTGTACGTTTGAATGATTTGTAGTGTTGGCTAAGAGTACGTGAGATCGATGAGTAGTAATGGTAAGTGCGTATGGATTCTGGGGAGTGCTGGTCCTAGTCTCAGCTATTTTTGGCTTGGTAGGAGTTGAAGAGGAATCTGTGTGGTAGTATTAAATTCAAGAGATTTTGGCTTTGAGTTGTTTGGTAAGTTGAACGGAGTGTGCAGTCGAAGCAGGTTGCCCATTGGGATGATGGTTTGAAACAACTGTTGTGTTTATCTTGAGAATTAATTGCGACTTGAAGTCATAGGAATTTAAATTAGTGAGGCTATACTTTTCTTTGAAGATCAAGTATCCAGTTGGAAGAATTGGGGATATGGTTATTTAACTTGAAAGGAGATAGTTAGGTCACCATGTGTGGTGTATCAAGTAATAAACCTTGGAAGTTGAAACTTATGCATCAAAGGTGAGTAGCATGATCATATGTATAAAGTAATAAAGCAGTAGGATCCTTGAATGTTGTTTAATAGTTTTTGATGGATTGAAGATTTAAACAGTATAGACTGTCTTGAGATTTATTTGTGAAGTGCTATTGAAGGAATTAGTTGCGTCAAAACTAGAGTTTTTGAGAGTACAAGTAAGTGGGTGAGTTACCAAGAGCGTTTTGATTATGTCTAGGTGAAGTCAGTGGTAGTTTATAGTGAGTGAGTTATTGCAAGATTATATGTTATTCAAAATATAGGTAATGAGTTCGAAATATGGGATATCGGATAGAAGTTATAAGTGCTCTCGTTGGTTGGCTGGGAAGGACTTGGGCCTTTTGGAGATTTTCCTTATCTTTATAAAAGACAGGTGTATTTTGGGATGATGTTATGCAAATTGGGGCCTGGAGGTTGATTAGTACTGGTTTCCATCATCAATCATTGGATGTATTTTTGTGGAATGTTGGTTTTCGTTAGGGCAGTGATGGCCAACTGAGGAATGAGTGGAGATTTGTGGTTTCTGGAAGTATATGATTTTCTATGGAAATGTGGTAAAAGTTTTCTTGTGATTAGGTGTGGATTGAGCTTGTTCTTCATGATATTAATTTTTGAGGATATAGCCTTTATGTATGTTGGTGAGTTATCAGAGTGTGCGTGAAAGCATGATTTTTGGAGATTTTTAGAAGTTCAAATTTTGTATCGATTTTGAGGAATTAGTAGTGATTCAGAGTTTTAATGGGAGATTAATCTTTTGGTATTGCAAATTTTATTTATTGATGGTTAATTTTGGGAAGTGGCTATTAGGTTACCAAGGTTGGAATAGGATGAAAATTCGGAAGGTAAAGCAGAGGCATCGCCGATATTAGCAATTTATGGTGTGAAGATAATAACCTTTGGATTTGTTGGGAGTTGTCGATGATATGTATCTCTCAATTAGGTTCAGAGTTGTATCTTCTATCTTTTTGGCGTTGATGGTTGATCTTGCAAATTTCGAGGACGAAATTTGTTTTTAAGGGGGGAGGATGTGATGACCTGCTTTTAAGTGTATTTTCACTGAATGGTTGTTTTTAATTTAATTAATATATTAGTTTGCTTATTTTAAATTAATGTATTTTAATTGGTTTTAATTTATTTGATGTTGTGTTTAATTTATTTTAGTCGTTTTACGGTTTCTAATATCGTTTTCGGCAGATCTGTTTTGGTTTCTAGAGTGAGGACTGGACCTCATTTCTTCTCCCTTATCTTTTCTTTTCTTTTCTTTTCTTTTCTTTCTTTTTCTTTGTTCTTTTCTTTCTTTTTCCTTCTTTTTCTTCCTTTTCTTCTTCTTTCTTCTTCCTCCTTTCTCGCGTACGCACAACAGCCCCTTTTTCTCCTTCCATCGCCGCCTGTTTGTCAGCCCAGTTCTCCGCCGTCCAGCCACCGTTTAGTGCACCACCACCACCATTCTCTTCCCCTTCTACCAGAGTTCATCCCCACCAATTTTCAGAACCATCGGACCAGCCGTTAGCCGCCACGCACGGTTGGAAGTCACGGCACCTGCCCTGTTTTTCTCCCGTGTCGCCGGTTGCTTTTGCAGCCCAGAACTGCCGCTCGCCAGCGGCGTGGCCTACAACACCCACCCAGTTTTCTTCCCCTCTCACCAGTGAACATCCCCACCAAGTTTCACCTCCATCCGAGCCACCGTTAGCCACCTCGAGCTCCTCCAAGCCACACGGTTTTTCACCGTTTTCGGCGCCGTCGCACCACCTCCGGCCACCATCTCTTCACAGCTTCTTCCCCCACCTCTTGCCGACCTAAACCACCCATTTCCACCCTCGATCCGTTGCCGGAGCAGCTCCCACGAGCTCAACTCCGTTCAGCCCCTTTTTGGCTTTCGACCGCCATTTCCACCACCACCCACGGCTCGCTGTGCTGGTAAGCGAGAAATGATTTATGATATATGTGAATGGTTGGACTGACTGGTTTGAGTCAGAGGCACGCGTAAGGATGGTGATAAGCAGGGACGGTGGTAGAATCCCGCCTACGGTGCACGCGTAGGGATGGTGGTGAGCAGGGATGGTGGTGGAGTCCCGCCTGCGATTCCTGCCTACAGACGGACTTGTAGGGATGGTGGTAAGTAGGGACGGTGGTAGAGTCCCGCCTGTGATTCCCGCCTACGGTGCACGCGTAGGTATGGTGGTGAGCAGGGATGGTGGTAGAGTCCCGCCTGCAATTCCCGCCTACAGTGCTCTAATGGTTTGGTTAATGGGCCATTTTCTGGAAAAATGACAAGGTTTCGTATGAGGATATTGTGATCCATTTTCTAGGAAAATGGTAGTTTGGGCCATTATCTGGGATAATGGCGAGACTTGGTTTTAAACGATATGTTTTTAGGCCAAATGGGATTTTGGCGTGTGTGGAAAATAATATGATTTTATGGGTTTTGTGCATTGGCATCCTTTCATGCATATTGTTTGAGTTTTATATGTTTTTATCTGGTGATGTTTGGATTTTACTTACCTGCGGCACCATTTTTGGTACCATAGATTTTGGTGCAGGAATCGAAGAGGAGGAAGAGGCTGAGCTCGAGGATGCGGCTCCCCCGGAGTTTTGAGTTGAAGTTATTATCTTGTTGTTGCTTTGAATAATATTTGTATCTTGTAATATTTTAATATGTATGTTTTGAACAGCTTTGTATTATATTAAAAAAAAAATTCTGGTACTTAGTTATGACTTTCGTTATTCGCTGCGTTTTCTTTTGCACATTTGTTGCTTTTACACACACTTGGCATTCGTCGATAGGGTGGTGACCTGGGTTGTCATCATCCGGACGTCTTGATTTCTCTGTGTCCGTGCGTGGAGATTTGGGGGCGTCACAGTTTTCATGTTTTGTTTGTTGTAATTACCTTTTTCCTCGTTTCATCTTTGCCATTTTAGGTGTAGTACTATTGCTTAATTCTTGGAGGAATTTTAAGATCATTTATGATTTTTTTTTCTATATTAGCAATTTTTTGAATGAGTTCCAACGCAAAAGAATTGAAACATGCAGATAGGCTACAAGCTTTTATTGTTGACGAATCTCCTCAGCGATGACAAAAAACAACTTTTGACCAAACAATGACCATGCAATCAAACAAACAAGGTGCATATTGAAACTAGACTCAAAGACGAACAACTTTCATGAAGGAATTATTGTGATAAAATACTTACAAGATTTCCAAAAATGGCATGCAAAAAGGCTTAGAAAACTGTTTGAGAGAACTTCTAAGTGTTTTCTCCAAGAGCGGAAATGAAAATGAGTGAAATGAATGAGAGGGTGACTTGCACGTCTAAGACACTTTTGAAAAGTGAAGTATGGGCTTGAGTGACACCTTGATGGATGGTGATTAGGTCACAAAATGATGGAAATAATAAGTAGTTTTTAGGCAAGGAAACTTCCAAGAGAAGTGTGGTGGTGAGGTGGCCTTTCCCACTCACATCAAATGACTATTTGGGGCTATCATGTGAAGAGGTTGGTTTGCTATGGGTGGGGAGAAACTTCCACAAGAAACTTTGTTAAGGTGGCCAAAATTCGTGGATTACAAACAAGTGGGCTTCAATTTGGGATTTAAAGAGAGTTTGGTTAAGGTTTGGGATGTTATCAAATCCAAATCTAATTTTTCTTGGCCCAATCAAAATTCTAAAGTTTCAAAGGTTAAATAATGATTTCATAATATGGATTAGAGGGATTAATAGTAATTAAATTAATTTAATCAAGTGATTAATAACAATGCTAGAAATAAGATCTAATAGGGTTTTGAAATCAAGTTTGGGGTAATTGTTTAGGGTTTTGGTTTCCTCCGAACTTTTGAGATTTAATTGGATTATAAATATTTAGGGTTTCACTAGGTTTGAAATCCTCTTTGGTTTGACACAATTTGGTTGGTTGGATAAAATAGGATTTTTACTTAGGTGGCATGACCTCACACCTTAATTTCCTTCACATTTCCATCTCATACTTTTTCTTGGTGTCAAGTGTCCAATAATATTCACCAAGTGTGGCTAAGATCTCTCAATATATCCAAATAAAATATATCTAACCTAATTTGGACATCCCACACTCTAATTTTGAAAACATTATGCTTGGTGTTACTAGTGAGGTTACTATTTATTCGAGGAAAAGTGAAAATAAACTTTATACTGAAAATTCAAAATATCTAAACTAACCTAACTATACAATTCATTCATCAAAATTCAACCCCGAAGTGTCTCGAAATAAACCAAACACTTTTTGAACAAACATTTCGTCCGTAAACTGAAAATGAGATTATGGCGTCATAAAATCCTAAATAATCATTTGAGTCTAATGGCACAACTCATATCACATTCTGACATTTCTAACTATCTTAAATAAATAAAATCGCACTTCTACCTCTATAGTGAGCAGGAATACTGACTATATGAAAAACTAAAGCCTACGCAATTGGTCGATTCATGAAAACTTACGGAGTTTTCATAAGGTTCCTAAAGTCTTTATTATTAAATTTCTAGTGGGCTGTTACACTGGTATTTCATTACATGCCATACCGGGTTCGTTAGCTCCCCAAACCATGAGGCTACAAGGGGAGATCAACCATTAAAAGGTGCTGATTTTGATTGATATAGGTAGTACTCACAATTTTATTGATCCTTATGTAGCAAGGAAGGTTAAGCAGCCAATGGGGAAAAGCCAATTGACAGTCAAAGTGGCAAATGGTGCCATCCTCCCTTGCTTGGGTTTGTGTAGGGGGCTAGGAGGTTGTACTAGGGATGGATTGGTTGAGAAGTTTGAGATCTATTTTATGGGAATTTTATGATTTAACCATACAATTTTCTCTTGGTGATATCATGGCTAAGTTATAGTGATTACAGTTACCGGCTAAGAATTTAGAAGAGGAAGACCACATCAACCAACTCAAAAGGAGTTCAACTAAAGGGTTTTGGCTTCAAGTTCTGGATGGGGTTGACAATAATTCTAGGTTTTCAAATTCACTAGCAGTTCAACAAGTGTTGGATAAATTTTCGGATGTTTTTTTATGAACATACAGATCTACCTCCACCAAGAAGTTATGATCACAAAATACAATTGCATGAGGGTTCCAAGCCTACTTGTGTGTGAGGCCCTACAGGTACCCTTACTACAAAAAAGAGGAGATCGAGAGATTGGTGGTAGATATATTGCACTATAGCATTATACAAAGTAGTCAAAACCCTTACTCATCTTCAGTGTTACTTGTTAGGAAGGCAAATGACAGTTGTGGATTACCATGTCCTTTGTGATGCCCTCATATTCTGCTTGGGATTAGACAGACATCTAAAGTATTGAGACATACAACATAAGGTTACTTGGCCTCATTCATGGTAGATAAAAATGTAATGTTCCTAACATGCATCTAGTAGTATACAATATTCGCAACGGATACTTTCTTTTAACAATATTATGCACTAAACTAATAATAACCCGATAACTTGAAATGTATAAACATTGAGGTCATAGATATTCATAATTATATTGCAAATCCAAAAGGTCTGTAAGCTTAAAGGTACGGGAGACAGAGCTCCATAAATACAAGCAGAAATTAAAGTATCTACTAGGTTAATCCATTGAGTAGTACAACTCAGTCAAGGATGACATATTATTGTATATAAATCAGAATATCAAGATGATGAGCTTTTCATTGTGTCGTCTCTTTTTAGTTGAATGTCTCCAGTCAATCATCTTCTAAAGAGCCTCTTGATCCTAGCACACAAGCTACTATTCTAGAGAGAATGGTACTTGGGAATACCACAGTGAGATTTAAATACAAATTTCAGCAAGTTAACAGAAAACTTACACATTGGTTAATGATGCATGCATAGTAGTAAATAAATGAATGCATAATCAAAATCATAAACAAGCATAAACTTGACGTATAACATGACAAGAACTAACATGACTAGAACTTAAACGTGTATTGAACTTGAAACTGAACTTGACATGATATGAACTTAAACTTAAACATGAAACATGAACGTAAACTTGAAACATAAACTGAAACATGAAATACATAAAGTTTAACTGAACGTGGAATACATGAACTGGGCATAACATGAATATGAATGTGAAAATACATTAATTCTAACAATTAAAATGATTTTGCAGTTGTTTTATCAAAAATAGTGAACAATCAGAATGATTCCGCCTAACATATTCTATTGGAGATATTCAGACAATTAGAATGATTATACCATGATTAAATGAGATATACTAACAATCAAAATGACTACATCAGTAGTACCTATTAATATATTGACAATTAGAATTATTACTTCAAGAGCACTTGAGTATAGGTATTCTACCAATTAAAATGATTACTCTAAAAGTACCTCGCATGAATTATAAATGGAGATATTTGAACAATTATAGTGATTATGTCACAAGTATTTTAGGCACGATTGACTGAGAAAATGTTGTTTCTGAGATACACTCTGTACTCAAAATATGATGTAACATGAAATGAAGGGACATATGACTTAACATAACGTGACTTGGCCTATACGTGAGAGGCATGACTTGACGTAACATGAAACAATAGTGCGCAATACGACAAAACATGTAATAGATAACATTATGTGATATAGCATAACATGTAATAGATAACATTATGTGACATGGCATAACATGTAACTGATAATATTACGTGATATGGCATAACATATAAGAGACAACATTACGTGTCATGGCAGAACATATAACAGACAACATTACGTGACATGACATCACATGTAACAAATAACATTATATGACATGACATAGCATTTAACATATAACATTACGTGACAAAGTATATTGTATAAAATAATAGACATATCTTGTGTGGTAGATATGTATATTTTGATAGATAAATATCTTGTGAAAAAATGTATTAAATAATAGATATATATGATGTAACATGGCACATATGGTAACATAATTATATGAACAGTAGTTCCCTTACCCACTTACATTCACAGTAATTTGATAGTAAGTTAAGAGCTAACTTACAATGATTGTCGCATTTTATGAGGAAAAACATGAAACACGATAAACTTTAAGTAGGGGTTCTAAATATTAGAAACTTTAGCACTAATAACTTGGAAAATGAAAAATGATATCTTAGAGTAAAATGATCATTTTACCCTCTATATGTGAGAAAATAACTAATTAGTAAAACTTAAAACAAATGATAACCATAAAAAAACACACTATGGCTAAAACACCCTTAGGCCTTTTCTCGTTGATTTTTGCTGCAATTTTATTCAACTTCAACACTCATACTTAAATCAAAATATTGCAAATAGATCATTACATCCTATGCTTAAAAGTATGCTTAACATAACAATAAAAATCCACTTCACATAAACATAACTTTTTAGTACAAAGATCCAAACTTTTAACTAAAACATAAACCCTTGAATTTCAAGATTTTGACTCTTTCTAAAACATCTCTAAGAACTCCAAAAATTCTAAACTATCTTCTAATATGTCTATAATACTCCTAAGAAATAAAATACTTTGAATCATCAAATAAAAATCACCAAAAGTCACAAAAACCCAATTGAAGCACTCGGCTTTAACAGTTCATCAAAACAAAATTTTCTCAACTTTGCTTTTGATCAATCCTCTTGATCCGAGATATACTTTGATAAAAGCCACAAACTAACAACGTCATATGGTTTAAAAATACGTTCTAAAGTAGATACAAGCATTAAACTTAAAATCACATGACCAAAATCAAACCAAAACATGGATCTAGCTGGAAACCTCATATTTTTTACTTAATTAAGTATCTTCATGGATAAAAATTATATCTTTACAAATTAACACCTAAAATCTTCAAATTAATATCCTAACATGTAGATCAAAGGCTCAGGGCCATCAAATAAAATTATCAAAATCATTGGAATAAGATTAGACCACAAAAGATCCAAGCATTCATAAAATAGAAACTATCTTTATCCTTTGAGTTTCTAAGTTTCTAAATTTAAGAAAATATTTCATTAAAAACTTATAAAATGCATGTTAAAAACACTCCAAAAAAACTTTAGACCAAGATTTGTCTATTAGTTTGGTCAAAAACTCTAAACTACAACATACTATCCAGTTTATTGCCCAAAACGACATTTTCAAGGTTAAAACTGCTTTTGACCAACAATGACCATAATAAACAACAAAAAATGAACCTACAGAAACTAAATTTAAATAGTAATAACTTTCATGAAAGAATTATCGTAAGAAAATTCTTATAAAGGCTTCAAAAACTGAAAGCAAGAAGGCTCAGAAAATTGCCCGAGAGAGTTTCTAAGTTCCTTTCTAAAAAACGTGTGGAAAAAGAGATGAAATGAGAAAGAGAATAGTGTCCACTCTTCTTACACAAACTGAAGGATGAAGTGAGGTCTTGAGTGACACTTGAGTGATAGTTGTGGTGAGGTGTCCTTTGCTTTCCCATAAAGAACTATTTGAGGGTTGTCTTGAGAAGTGGGTGGTTAGCCTTGGGTTGGTGGAAACTTTTTCAAGAAACTTTGCCAAGGCGGCCAAAATTCATGGGCTTAATAGGTCTTAACTAAATGAGCATTTTGGATTTTAAATAGGGTTTGGTTAGGGTTTAAGATGCTATCAAGCCCAAATCTATTTTTTTTTTTTTGTCCAATCAAATTTTTAAGGTTTAAAGTGTTGAATTATGATTTCATAACATGAATTTGAGGGATTTATAGTATGTGAAAGTGATTTAATTAAGTGATTAAATACAATATAAAAATCAAATTCATTAGGGTTTTGAAATCAAGTTTTGAGTTTGGGGGAACCATTTAGGGTTTTAGTTTCTTTCAAAATTTTTGGGATTTCAATTGGATTATAAGTATTTAGAGTTTCACTAGGATTGAAACTCTATTTAGTTTGACACAAAATGAATGATTGGATTGAATAGTATTTTGCTTAGGTGGCATGATTTTAGACATTGATTTCCTTCACATTTCCATGGTTCCTTTTGATGTCAAGGGTCCAATACTATTGACCAATTGTGGCTAAGATCATGCCAAATATCTAAATAAAATTTTTCTATTCTAATTTGGACATTTCATACTGTGATTTTGAAAACACTGCACTTGGTACTACTATTAAAGTTACTTTTCACTCTAGAAAAATGAAAAATAAAATTTGCATTGAAAGATCATAAATAAACATACTAATCTAATAGTGCAATTCATTTATCAAAATTCAACTCCAAAGTGCCTCGAAGTAATCAAAATGCATTTTCGAATGGAATTTTTGTCTAAAAACTAAAAATAGATTTACTGCATCATAAAATCCTAATTATTTTAATGAAACTAATGGTGCAGACCATATCTTATTCTGACACTGCCATGTATCTTAAATAAATAAAATCACACTTATGGCACTGGTAATACTAACTATGCGGACATATTGAAATTTACGCGATTGGTCGATTCATGAAAACTTACAGAGTTTTCACGAAATTCCTAAAACCTATAGAAAATTTACCGTTAAATTTTTAGCAGACTATTACACTCTTAACAAAGAATTTGTGAAAGATAAGTACCTAATCCCTAACATAGATAAGTTGCTTGATGATTTATATGGAGTTGTAATTTTTTCTAAACTTGATTTACATTTGGAATACCACCAAATCAGGATTAATTCTGATGATATTCCAAAGACTACTTTTTAAACCCATAAGGGTCATTAAGAATTTTGGTAATGCCTTTTGAACTTACCAACGCTCCATCAACTTTTCAAAAGTTGATGAATAAAGTTTTTAGGCTCTATCTAAGGAAGTTTGTGTTGGTTTTCTTTTACAATATTTTAATCTATAGCAAGACTCTTTAGGAGCATCTGCAAGACCTAATTATTTTTTTTGAAACTTTGCAATTAGAATATTTATTTATTTAATTTTTTTTTTTTTGCAAAAGAACCCAAGTGTATTTTTGGCAGCAAGGAGGTGGAATATTTGAGCCATCTGATTTCTCAAGGAGTAAAGGTTGGCCCCTATAAGACTATTGCCATGCAAAACTGGCTTGTTCTAAGAAATCTCAAGGCCTTAAAAGGGCTTCTAGACTTCACAGGGTATTACAGAAAGTTTGTTCAGCGATATAGAGCATTGGCAGCCCCTCTTACGGCACTCTTGAACAAAAAATCTTTTTTGTGGAATGACAAGACACAAGCAGCTTTTGTTAATCTCAAGGAAGCTATGGTGAACCTGCCTATTCCAAGGTTACATGACTTCTCTAAACCTTTTATAGTAGAGTGTGATACATTAGGGAAGGCTTGAGATTTTCTAATGTAGAAGGGTCAACCTATTGAGTATCTCAGCCAGGCACTCAAGAGTAAGAATTTGAAATTATCTACTTATGCGAAAAAGTTGCTTGCATTAGTTATGACAGTCAGGAAATAGCGACGTTATCTGTTGGAACAATCCTTCAATGTTTGCATTGATCACCAAGCTTTGAAGTACTTATTAGAACAAAGAATTGGGATCCCTACCCAACACAAATGGGTCTCTAAGCTATTAGGGTACGATTTTACAGTGAAGTATAAGAGTGGGACAACAAATACTATTACAGATGCCCTCTCACGCCTCACTTAGCAGAATAACACAACCCACAAAAGACACCACACCACCAATCCAACCAGTCACCACCACAGAATACCAACCCAATCAACCAATTACACTTCTAGGCAATTAGTATAATGCAAACACAATGGATGGAGGAATTAAAGAAAGCTTACCCCGAAAATCCCCAATTGTAATAGCTAATTAGCCACTACCATAAGGGAATCTTGGATCCAAATTTCTACCAAGTCCAAAATGAGCTACTCTTCTATAAAGGCAGACTTCATCTCAAACCTTTGGTGCCTTTCCAGCAACAGATCACAGCAGTTCCATAGAAGTCCATTAGGAGGCCATACAGGGGTACATAAAACAATTGCAATAATAAAATGAGAATTGTTCTGACCTGGATTGATGGGTGATTTCCAAGCCTTTGTACATGAATGTGATACATGCCAAAGGAACAAGGTTGAAACCCTCTATCCCGTGGGGTTGCTTCAACCTTTACCAAGTCCTTCAAAAAATTGGATAGATATAAGTATGGATTTTATTGTAATCCTTAGGTTGAAGACTATTGATGGCCTGCAAAATTTCATATTGCAGATTTTACAAGTTCGCTCGAGCGGAGGCTTTTGGCCGCTCGAGCGAATTCAGGCAGATTCAAACGCTCGACTGCCGCTCGACAGGGAGCTCGAGCAGGTTGCTGAAAAACGAAGATCGCTCAAGCGGAGACATTGGCCGCTCGAGCGAAATCAGGCAGAGTCGAACGCTCGATGTGCGCTTGATAGGACGCTCGAGCGAAATCAGGCAGAGTCGAACGCTCGACGCGCGCTCGATTTCGCTCGAGCGAACATCGTATTTTGACAGATTTTAGGTTTTCCGCCGTGGGACCATATAAAAGGCCATTCTTCACTCTAGAGCCGAGGGTTTTGACTGGAGAACACTCTTTGGGAGAGAAAAACATAGCTAGAGGGATTCAAATCATTTGTTTTGGAGACGGAATTCCAATTTATTGCACGTACGTTGGATTCATACACGAGCACGGACGGGAGAAAGGCGTTGAATCGTTCCCTTGAGCTTTTGACGACCAGTTGAGGCTGCAAGGAGGATTTTTCAGTGTTTATTTTCTTCTTCCCATCTTCTCAGAACAATTATGGTGAATTCGTTTATGTTGAATTCCAATTCTAGCATGAGCTAAATTTTTTTTCTTTCTAGGAAAACGATGTAACCTAATTCCGAACTATGCTTGTTTGTCCATGCTAATTTAATGCAATTCTCTATTTGTTTATCTGTTTTATTCTGAGTTTAATGCTTCTAATTAACTGGCCATTGATTAGATGATTATTAATCTTGTGATTTGCTATCGAAAGAGGGAATCATAGGGTAGATCTTGGATATTTCAGCATAGGTAAGTATAGAGATCGAAAGACTTGTATGAACCTGTGTAGTAATTAAATCATTGGTCTTATTGCGTTCTTGATTATTTAATTTGCATACTCTTGTGTGAATTGATAAACTAGAATCAATTCCAATTGACTATCGAAAGAGGCTTTTGGATGAATTAGAGATTTGCTAATAGACAAAAGAGGTTTAAGTTAAATTAGCTGGATGAGAAAAGCATAGTGAAGAATTATGGTGAAATTGTGTTCCTAGAAGTTTTCTTCCCTATTGAATTTGATCTTCAAACATCAGTTTTACTTTCTTTGCTTATTTCTCTTGAGTTGATCTAGTTTTATTTGCTACTACAAAAACCTTAGTGATTCCTCTAGATAAAATTGAGATTAGCATAATTTTGGTATTTGGCAAGAGTAAGGTACCAATCCCTGAGGACGATACTCTTCTTATTACTTTACTACAAAACTACGATACTGTGCACTTGCAGTTTTGCACCGGTCAAGTTTTTGGCGCCGTTGCCGGGGATTGGTTTATTCTTATTCTTTTCGTCAATATCGATACAAAGTAATCTTGGTTTTAATTTAGAATTTTGTTTTAATTTGTTCTACAGGTGTGTTTTTGACATTGGATGCGCCGTACTAGATCTCGTGACATTATTCCTGTTGATCCGGAGATTGAGAGAACTCTTAGATCACTAAGAAGAAATAAGATACTAGCTATGGCTGAAGAAGATCGTGAGGTACTACCACGCACCTTGAAGGACTATGTACGGCCAGTTGTGAATGGAAATTACTCGAGCATAATGCGCCAGCCAATCAATGCCAACAACTTTGAGCTCAAACCAGCTTTGATTAGCATGGTGCAGCAGGCTCAATTCAGTGGATCACCACTTGATGATCCCAATATTCACCTGGCTATGTTCTTGGAGATTTGTGATACTGTGAAGATTAATGGTGTTACTGAAGACACCATTAGACTGAGATTGTTTCCCTTCTCTTTGAGGGACAAGGCTAGAGGTTGGCTACAATCTCTACAACCGGGAAGCATCGTTAGTTGGCAGGACATGGCTGAGAGGTTTCTTGCTAAATTCTTTCCTCCTGCCAAAACAGCCCAACTCAGGAGTGAGATTGGCCAATTCAAGCAAAATTATTTTGAGTCACTCTATGAAGCATGGGAAAGGTATAAGGACTTGATTCGACGTTGCCCACAACATGGA
>NC_056753.1:12632500-12725000 GCF_018687715.1 Carya illinoinensis
TAAAAGGAGAAACAAAATTTCTTAAAACAAAAAGGAGCTAATTCTTTCAAGTAAATAGCAGAAAATTGTGTGTTGACAAGTGTTTTTCTAAGATTGAGTTGTCCTCAATTGTACTCTAAAATGTTCTCCCCTTAAGCTTCGGTGTGCACCTCCTTTTATAGCCAAAAATCTTGGCTACTTCATCTCTCATTCAATTGGTTTTGCATTCACACCCAACAACCAAATTTTCAATCTTGCTTTCACACTCATTTTCGGCCTTGCATTCCTCTTTCTTTATTTTGTGTCTTGCATTGCATTCCTCTTTCTTTTGCCGTGTCTTCCATTGTTTTCCTCTTCAATTATTTTATTCAATTGGTTTAGTAATTCAAACCAAACAACAAAGTCCAACATGCCTAACTTCTTATTCAACTCTTGCCTAACTCTTGCCTAACTCCTTGTTCGGTTTCTTCATTGCCGACTTCCTCAATTTGTTTCTTCAATTTGTTATTCAATTTCAGCACATGTTCCTTCATTCACCTACTGCTTTGACCGGTCCAAATTCCCTCACAATTCATTCCAGCACATGTTCCTTCACTCACCCACACGGCTCCTTCCTTTGATTGCAAACTCAAGCACGGCTTCTTCCTTTGATTGCAAACTCAAGCAGCCGACTTCTTCCCTTTACAATCAACCAAAACAAATCCTATCCAATTAAATTATTCCAGCTTTCAACCCCAAAAAAATCAGCACATGTTTCTCTATTTTTTTCTTCTCATTTCGGTGAACAAAGCTGAATTTTTCTTCCTTCATTTCGGTTGGTTACAACAGCTCTTTTTATTGCACCAATTCATCACATGTTCCTCATTTCGGTGGAGACCAATTGGTGGACAGCAGCTGCCTTCTTCTTCATATAGTTTCGGTGGACACAAAAACTTCTTGTTGGATTTGATGAAACTTGGTCTCTTGAAGCTCTAAGCCTATATTCATCACCATATATGCTTGGATCCATGATATCTTCATTAAATCACCTTTTTTTTTTTTGTAGAACAAAGGTCTGGAATAGGCATTGCATGAACAAATGGAAATGAAAAGTAGAGAATTAATAGAAGAGAAAGACATAACCAAACATGCAAGATAAACAAAATAGACATATATTTGAAGTATGTGAACTCATAACTCATGCACAAAGAGCAAAAATATGTGTCCAATGAACTGTGATCACGAAAATGAAGACATGTGAAGCCATTCCAATATCGATCTAGTTCAGTTTATTTTGTTTCTCAATTCTAGAGGAAAAGATCAGAATGCACAGTAATCAATAGTTGGTAGAATTCAAGCATAAATTCATGCTTTTAATCAATTAAAATCACAACTTTGATTTATTCATTTTAACCATTTTTCTATTTAAAACCAATAATAATGTCATGATGAATTTAAAATACATTGGTTTTAAATAGCTAAAATGTGCAATATTTCAGCTCAATCAGTAGTCTTCAGTGATGCGTCTAAGTTTGGTTTGGGTTGTGTCCTTATGCAGGAAGGACGGGTTGTTGCCTATGCATCTCGTCAGCTAAAGGACTATGAGAAGAATTATCCGACGCATGATTTAGAGTTGGCTGCGATTGTTTTTGCTTTCAAGATCTGGCGGCACTTCTTGTATGGGGAAGCTTGCGAGGTATTTACTAATCACAAGAGCTTGAAGCATTTGTTTTCCCAGAAAAATCTGAACATGAGGCAGAGGCGATGGCTAGAGCTAATCAGTGACTATCAATGTGAGATCAAGTACCATCCGGGGAAGGCTAATATAGTTGCTGATGCTTTGAGCCGAAAGTCGCACTTGGAAGATGAAGCCGAGCCGTCAGAATTGGATTTGTTGCTTTGTTGGATGAGAAGGCTCCTTATTGAGAGTTCACTGCAAGGAGAGATTTTATCTTCAGTTCTTGATATTCGGGTAATTGATTTTGAAGAATTGAAGACTCTTCAAAGGAAGGATCCGAAGCTGCTGAATATTAGAAAAAGAGTCAGAAAATCTCGAGGGCCGTTGCATTATAGCATGGATGAAGATGGGATACTTCGGTTCCGAGATCGCAGAGTGGTCCCTAAAGATTCAGAGTTCAAGGAGCGGATCATGGCAGAAGCTCATGTGGCCCCTTATGCAGTTTAGAGCCTTGAAGACACATCACTGACATTTCTAAGTTGAAGTTCAGTACTGCATATCACCCGCAGACAGACGGCCAGTCAGAGCGCACGATTCAGACCCTTGAAGACATGTTGCGAGCATGTGTCATGGAATTTCAAGGGAGTTGGGAAAACCATTTGCCGCTCATCGAGTTTGCATATAATAATAGCTTCCATGCGACCATTCAGATGGCTCCCTATGAAGCTCTTTATGGGAGAAAGTGCAGGTCGCCCTTGTGTTGGGATGAAGTCGGGGAGAGTAGGATAATTGGACCCGAAATAATTCAAGAGATGCAAAGCCAAGTCCGGATCATCAGAGATAAAATGGCGGCAGCTCAGAGTAGCCAGAAAAGCTACGCTGATACCAGGAGGAGAGAGTTATCTTTTGAAGTTGGTGATTGGGTTTACCTTAAAGTCTCTCCCATGAGAGGTGTTAAGCGTTTTGGTAAGAAGAGGAAGTTGGATCCGAGGTATGTCGGCCCTTTTCAGATTCTAGAGAAGGTAGGGTCCGTCGCCTATAGAGTTGCTTTGCTAGAGTATTTTGGGGATATTCACGATGTCTTCCACGTATCATCCCTGAAGAAGAGCTTTGGACAACAAGAGCCACGCTTCGTCGACCCAGAGGGTATTCAGTTGCAATCGGATCTCACTTATGAGGTTGTTCCATCGCAGATCATGGATTGGAAGGAGCAACAATTGAGGTCCATGACGATACCTCTGGTTAAGGTGGCTTGAGGAGATCCATTAGCTCAAGACTTCTCTTGGGAGCGAGTAGCGGACATGAGGGAGCAGTACCCGTACTTGTTTGAATAATGAAGGTATGTATCTTAATCTTGGTCACAGATGGTTTATGTCATTTTATGTGGCTTGTTTTAAGTTGGTGGTTGATCTTGCAAATTTCGAGGACGAAATTTGTTTTTAAGGGGGGGAGGATGTGATGACCCGCTTTTGCGTGTATTTTCACTGAAGGGTTGTTTTTAATTTAATTAATATATTTCTTTATTTATTTTAAATTATTGCGTTTTAAATTTAGTTTTTATTTGTTGGATGTTGTGTTTTATTTATTTATTTGTTTTACGGTTTTTAATCTCTATCTCGGCGGTTTTGTTTTGTTGTCCGGAGTGAGGATTGGACCTCATTTCTTCCTACATCTCTTTTTTTTCCTTTTTCCTTTTTTCTCTTTTCTTTTTCTTCTTTCTTTTTCTTTTTCTTTTTTCTTTCATTTCTTTTTCTTCTTCTTCCTTCCCGCGTCGACTCTCTCTCTCTCTCCTCTCCCACGCTGGAAGCCAGCCCAGCCAGACCCATCGCCGTCCGGCCACCGTGTGGCACACCACCCCTACCGGTCGAAGCCCCTCCCTTCGGCGCACCACCCCACCAAATCCCAGCCCCATCCGGCCGGCCGTTTGGCCGGAAAACGCCCTTGAAGCCCCACGGATTTTGCCCCGATCCGCCGCCGTCGCTCCACCTCCGGCCACCACTTCTTCACCACTTCATCACTGGTTCCTTGCCGTCCTAACCCACCCATTTCCGGCCACTAATAGCCACCAGAACAGCTCCCACGAGCTAACTTTCCATTTTGGGAAATCCGGCCTCCCTCCACCGTTTTCGCCGGCACCCACGGCCAACCACCACTTCCAATAGCTTCATAATCATCCCTAGACCATTCCCTATCAATCCCAAGCCCTGGTTTGTCCCCATTCAAAAGTGGGTATTTTACAACCCACGGCCACAGTGGATTTTCACTGTTACGTTGCTTTTTCTTCGCCGTTTGCAATGCTGCAAGCTTTCTAAAAATACCATATAGCGCTGTAAGTATTTTCCAAACCCTATTTTCAGATTTAAATATATATTACTCTGTCAATAATTTATCTGCTGGTTGATTGATTCTGGACTGAGTCCGAGGAGTTCGGAGGTCGGATGGATGGAGGACTGAGTTGTTTGTTTTATTGATATTTGTTGGTTGATTATTTTTGTGCATTGATATTACATTTACATGGTGCATGCACGTGTGTTTTTATTTAATTGAGAAAAGCCTGTTTAATTGGCGTAAGTGGACTTACGGGTGCGTGTGTATCACGACCTCAAGCCGGGATGGGGTATTATCTCGGTGGAGCTCCTTTGGTCACTCGGGAGCGGAATAAACTGAGTGATGTCCCCTGGGTTGTCGCTGGGTGACAACGGGAGTGGGGGCTAGGGGATGCTTGGCTACGAACGTGCCAGGCGCGGAACCGGGTATCGCTCTACGCACCGACTCCGTGGCCCTTCGCTGGTGAGGGCTAGAGGATGCTTGGCTACGAACGCGCGGGGCGCGGAACTGGGCATCGCTCGTTAGGTGTCACATGTGTGGTGGTACTCTGCGGTGTGGCACTGGAGCCAGGGTGTGCGGATGACCCCTAGGGGAGGTCATGGTGCATACGGATAAAATGGATAGTGGTTTGAGATGGATAAAGGCCAAATGTGACTTTTGGCGTGATATTTGGAAAGGGTTTGTTTTTGGGCTAAATGGGATGTTTGGCGTGCGTGGAAAATATGTTTTTATGGGTTTTACGCATTGGCATCACTTCATGCATATTGTTTGAGTTCTATATGCTTTTATCTGGTGGTGTTTGGATTTTACTTACCTGCGGTACCATTTTTGGTTCCGTAGATTTTGGTGCAGGATTCGAGGAGGAGGAGGAGGCTGAGCCCGAGGATGTGGCTCTGCCGGAGTTTTGAGTCGAAGTTATACTTTATAGTTTGGTTTAAAACTATATTTGTGTTTTTGTAATATTTTATTTATGTATGTTTTAAAACAGCTTGTATTATATTAAGAAAAATTCTAGTACTTAGTTAAATGACTTTCGTTATCCGCTGCGTGTTCCTTCGTGCACATTTGTTGCTTTTGCACATACTTGGCACTCGTCGATAGGGTGGTGACCCGGGTTGTCACATCCGGACGTCTCGATTTCCCCGTGTCCGTGCTTGGGGATTTGGGGGCGTCACAAGATACTTGAAGTGTGGAAAATTTCATTACTCTGAATTTATTAGTTAAAGCAGGGTTGATAGAAAACTTATTGAAATTATTTCTTTTCAATTTCTTGGTTGGATGTATATGAGATTATCATCCAAATGTTTTAACCTAGACTGGTATGACATTTGAAGTAAATTCTGAGATAGGGGAATTCGTAGACTACTCACTGCAAGAAGGTTGCCCAAGACTTAGGTTTATTTACATTTTATTCAACTATTCACTCTGTTAATCGGCATTGAATCTGTGTTGGTCTTTTCTAGTATAAGTTTTTTTTTTCTCTCTTAGCAATTTGTGTTGATTTGCCAAACTCTAATTAAATTCTAGAATCAAAGGAAGAAAGAAAGGTTCAATCGGTCTCTCTAGTGATTGAACCTTTGTTATTAAAAACAAAAAAGAGAAAAAAAAACAAAAAAAAAAAAAAAAAAACAAAAGGGGAAGATAGAATCTCAATCAAGGAACTACCCCCTTAGTCAACTTAGTGGCTAAAGAGGTGTCCTTAAAGAGAAACATCACCTCCCATCTATTGGCAAAATTCTGAACTTAAGTTGCCTTAATGCTTGTGAAATCCACTACACATCAACATAACACCTCTTGCACTTGGGAGGTAATAAATTGGAGTACCAGCTTTTGACTTGGAGAAGACGTGAAGCCAAGAGGGAAAATGTGAACACGAAAGGGATTTATTTATTTTTTTCGTTTGGGTTTGACTTACGGACACAAGGGGGGACTGGTTCTATGGGAGGGAACTTCAGAAAAAAGAAAAAAAGAACTGCAGAGATTATCTTTTTCTTTCATGGACTTCAACAGAAGAAAAGGGAGTTGGTGGCAGACAAAAATTATTAGGGAAGGAGGCACAACTAATGTTAAGCTTCAGATGAAATCAAGATCATGAACTCGAGATAAGAGAGAAACTTGAAACTGAGATTTGTATTGACTGAATGAATTATTACAAAATGAAACTCTGTTTATATAAGTACAAGAAGGAAGTAAAAATGACTAACTAACTAACTAACTAACTCTTCTTTCTCTTTTAATTTAACACGTGCTGCTGCTGCTTTAGACTTCAATTCCATTTGTTCAATCTTGGATGCTATACTCCAACACCCCCCCTCAAGATGAACATGGATATTAATGATGTTCATCTTGCGTAATGTGTGATGAAATAGTAGAGAACCAAGGGGTTTTGTCAATATGTCTGCCAGCTGCAATCTTGAAGGAATATGAAATAGCTTGATGACTTTTTGCTGCAATTTTTCTCTGATAAGGTGACAATCGATTTCTATGTGCTTTGTCCTCTCATGCTGAACAAGAGTTGTTGCTATGGATAAGGCTGCCTTGTTGTCTGTATAGAGCATTGTTGATTGAGAATGATTAATTCCCAAATCTTGCAAGGCATAAAGAAGCCATTGAATCTCACAGGTGGTTGATGCAATGGCCCGATATTCTGCCTCTGCAGATGACCTACTTATTGTTGCCTGTTTCTTGCTTTTCCATGAAACCAGTGAGTTGCCTAGAAAAATAGCAAACCCTGTGACACTTTTTCGAGTGTCAATGCACCCTGCCCAGTCACTGTCTGAAAAGGCTTTCAATTGCAAGTTTGATGATGAGGGAAAAAATAATCCCTGTCCTGGTGTTGCTTTCAAATATCTAAGAACTCTAGTGGCTGCCTGATAATGACTGATTGCTGGCTTGGAAAGGAACTTACTTAAAACTTGAACTGAATAGGCAAGATTAGGTCTGGTGAGAGTTAAATATAACAATCGTCCAATCATTCTTCTGTAAGCTGATGGATCATCATACAAGATAGAATCTGTTTTAGTGAGCTTAAGATTAGATTCCATTGGGAATGTAGCAGACTTGGCAGCAAGCATCCCAGTATCTTGAAGTATATCAAGAGCATATTTCCTTTGGCATATTGAGATTCCATTCTTGGACCTTGCCACTTCCAAGCCAAGGAAATATTTGAGTTCTCCCAAGTCTTTAATTGTGAACTGGTGATGTAAGAAATCTTTGAGTAGTTGAATTTCAATCAAACTACCACTAGCCAATAAAACATCATCCACATAGACCACTATAGCTAGGAAGGATGATTCAGATTTCTTGATGAACAAAGAAGAATCTGAAGTACCTTGGACAAAACCATATTGAAGCAAGGCCTTGGACAATTTTTCAAACCATTGTCTACTAGCTTGTTTTAGGCCATAAAGACTCTTGAGAAGTTTGCAAACTTTGTTTTCTCCCTTTTGAGCCATACCAGGAGGTAATTCCATATAAACCTCCTCATATAAGTCACCATGTAAAAAAGCATTATTTACATCTAGTTGGTGAAGATGCCAATTTTTAATGGCAGCTATGGCTAGGATTAATCAAATGGAAGTAATCTTTGCTACTGGAGAAAAAGTGTCAAAAAAATCCAATCCCTCTTGTTGATTGTAGCCTTTAGCAACCAATCTAGCCTTGTGTCTCTCTATAGTGCCATCTGCTTTATATTTAATTCGAAAGACCCACTTGCAGCCTATGGTCTGTTTATGTTTAGGAAGAGTAACAAGTTTCCAAGTCTTATTTAACTATAAGGCATTTATTTCTTTTTGCATAGCAGCTTGCCATTCAGGTATTTGGATAGCTTGTTAAAGGTTTTGGGTTCTTGGGAGGCAGAAATTGATACTAGGAATGCTTTATGAGATGAAGACAGTCTAGTTGTGAATATAAAATCAGAGATAGGGTAGAAAATACCTTTGTTAGGAGAACAAGCAGCATGAGGAGATGAAGAGTTTGCTTGTATAACATTTTGGACAGAACCACAAAAATAATCCTGCAAGTATATAGGTGTTTGTTTCATTCTTGAAGATTTTCTGAGCTGCTGAGAGTGATCAATATTGTGAGAATGTTGACCACTAGAGGATTTAGTATTGAGAGTTGATTCAATATTGAGAGTTGATTCAGTATTCAGCATAGGATTTTGACTATTTGGTACAGTCAGTGTTTCTTTGCTTGGCATTTGTTCAATTGAGGGATTTGATGCATTTGAAAATGGATTTGAGGGAGTATCAGGAAAAAGGGAAGAAAAATCTGAAACAGAAGTATTTGGTGGAAATAGAAAAGAATGAGCCTCAGAATTAGATGGTAAGGCTTTAAAAGGAAAGTGACTTTCATGGAATATGACATTCCTTGAAATGAATATTCTGTTTGTGTTTAGATCTAGCAATTTGTATCCTTTGATATCAGAGGGATATCCTAAGAATAAGCATTTTAAAGCTCTTGAATCAAATTTATGCCTGTGATTTGAAAGAGTTGATGCAAAGCAAAGACACCCGAATACTTTTAAATGAGAAAGATTAGGAGCTTTATTGAAGAGCATTTCAAAAGGTGTTTTATTTCTAAGGAGAGGAATAGGGATTCTATTTATGATGTGTACTGCTGTCAACACACAATCACTCCAAAAGGTTAGAGGGAGGTTTGCTTGGAACATTAGAGCTCGAGCAGTGTTTAGTAGGTGTTGATGCTTCCTCTCCACAACACCATTTTGTTGTGGAGTTTCTACACAGCTCTTTTGATGTAATATGCCTTTATCATGATAGAATTGAGGAATAAGAAATTTAGACCCATTGTCTGACCTGAGAGCTTTGACAAAAACACTAAATTGTGTTTCTACCATTGTACAGAATATTTTTAAGATGGAAGGAACTTCAGACTTAGCTTTGAGCATATATACCCAAACACATCGTGTGTAATCATCAATTATTGTAAGGAAAAATCTGAAGCCAGAATAAGATACAACACCAAAGGGGCCCCAGATGTGACAATGTATCAAATCAAAAATTTTATTTGAATGTGTCTGAGAAACAGGGAAAGAAAGCTTTCTTTGCTTTGCAAACTGACATGTGTCACAAACATTATTCGAATCAAGAGATATAGAAGGTTCCAATTGTCTAAGAAAAGGTAATCTAGAGATAGAAACATGTCCTAATCTATTATGCCAGATATCTAAATGTTGTTGGGTAATAGCTGAAGCAAATGGTAGAGAATGAAACTTATTCTTGGTGCAAGTAGTAACTTGTTTGAAGTGGTAAAGTCCATGTTTTTCATGAGCAATCCCAATCATCCTCTTTGCTGATTGGTCCTGTAAAAGGCAATAAGAGTTAAAGAAAGAAACAGAGATATTAGTATCTTTGGTTAGTTTTGAGATAGAAAGCAAGTTGAAAGAAAAGCTAGGAACACATAACGAATTATTTAAAGATAATGTGTCAGAGAGGCAAATGGTGCCAATATAGTTGGTAGAAACTGATTGGCCATTAGGTAGGTCAATGAGAATATTAATAGGCTTAGGTGTAAAAGAATATAGAAGAGGTGAATAGATCATATGATCTGTTGATAAAGTATTAGAATTGCATAATTAAGTTGCTTAAATGAACGATTTATTTTATCAAATGAGAATTGAGCACTTAACTATGTATCAAATTCTAGTACTTGATGTTAAACTAATTGATGCTAATATTTTATACATAAAATTCTATAATTGTTGCAGGACATTTATGAAAATAATAAAAGAGCATATAGTGCTACGAGCTGGGTGAGGAGTCAGCTGGCATTTCATTTTATCTTTGGGTTTTTACGTCTTGCGGAACATGGAGAGCAGAGCATCATTCGAACAGCAAACAAATTCACTCGGACAGCCAAAAGCAGGAGCACACATGCATCATCACGTTGGACACAACAACAAAAAAAGACACCCATTCACACATGCAACTACTACAGCAGGAGAACACCAACTCACACCATAAAAGCAGCAGAACACATTCGGACCATGCAAGGAAACTCATACCATAAAAGCAGCAAACCATTCGGACCACATGACAGCAAACATGCAGACCATTCACCACATGGACAGCACACACACCCACTCACTCGGATGTGCAGCAGCTTCTGCAGCAAGGAAAAGCACACAGCCAGTTCACACATGCATGACAGCAGGAACACTCACACAAGCAGCCTCATTCGGACAGCACACACTCAGATAGCAGCTTTCGGCAAACATGCAAATCACACATGCAGAAAAACAGATGCAGAAAACGTGGACCTACAAACCAACACATGCAAACAATGTAGATCATTCGGACAGAACACCAGCTCACACACACATGCACACATGCAGAAAGCATTCGGACCACATGCTAAAAGCAACTCACGCATGACAGCAACCAACCCACTCGGATAGCAGCCACTCACACCAGTTCACACATGCAGACCAGCAAAGCATCCCCATGTACACGTGCAGAAGCACATCACACATACAGAAAAGTGCAACCCACATGGACAACACACATACAGCAGCTGGACGTGGAGCAGCAGGAGCTGGGGAGTTTCAGTTTTTTTTTTCTTTCTTTTCTTCTCGTTTAAGAGAGGCAGACCTTCCTACTTTCTTTCTTTTTCGTTTAAGACAGTGCAGTAGCTTAGCTTATTTTTATTCTTCTTTCTTTTTCAGTCGGCTCTTTTCATTTTATTTTACAACTCTGTCTTCGTTTGGACGGAGGGTGTGTTCTTTCATTTCTTTCCTTTTTCGTTTAAGCTGGAGAAGCAACATAGTTTTTAGTTTTATTGTTCTTTTCTTTTAGTTTAGAGGAGACGGACGGAACTCTTGGATAGGTTGTTTCATTTTATTTTCTTCTGGGCGTCGGCTTTGTTTTTGCCTCTTTGGATTTCTTTTTTTTTTTCTTTCAGCTTTCGTTTCTAGCGTGAGCATTCATTTCCATTGGTTTTCTTCTAGTTTTTTTCTCTATTGGTTTTGGGACAACATTGTGGGTTCATAGTATAGTGTTTTCAATTCCAGACGTAAGGAGGCGGCTAGTAATTAATTTTGTTCTTCTCGCTTTATGTTTTTAGTTTTTTTCTTTTTTTTTTCTTTTTTTCCCAATTTTTACTTCTTAGTTCTTAGTTGTTTCCGCTTATAAGTCTTGCGAATTCATTGGGCGTTTTTACTTTTCAGCTTGGTGTTTATTTTTATTTTGTGTATTTTTTTTTCTCTTAGATTTTATCATGGTTCAACTTAGATTAATTTTTATTGTTAGAAACATCATGTGCAGCTAATTTTAGAAACTTGGGTTGTGGAATGAGATTTAATTTATTTCAGGTTCTAGTTTAATGCAATATTTTGTTGATAAATATTGATTTCACTATATTACTAGTCGGATTTAAATTGAAAATAGATTGCGGCTCTTGCTCTTGTTTTGTTGTTGACGTAAGGCACAACAAAAGCTTGAAAATTATCAAGGCTTCTCTCGATTGCTTGTTAATGTGTGTTTGGCTAGTAAAATAGAGAATCCCTTAGAAAAAAAATATTGCAAAACTTGGGCTTAAATTTGTATCTTCCGATTAGCAATGCCTTGATTGGATTGTTAATCGAGAAAATTATCTAGAATCCGAAATAAAGAGAGTCTCATTCCCAACCCAAGTGTTCGTTAATTTGTTTTTCTTAAGAAACTCTTATTTTAACTTCGATTATCTTTTTTTCATTGCATTTGAATTTTATTTTCATCACTCATACTTGATTCATTTGTTACTCACAAATCTCCTATACGCTTTGAAAACCCATTGTCCCTGTGGAATACGATTCTGGACTTATCCTTAATACAACTTGACACTTCTACACTTGGAAGCACATTCGACCATGAGTCAAGTTTTTGGCGCCGTTGCCGGGGAGAGATAATGAATCCTCTCAATGGTAACATTTTTAAAGTTAATGGTCAAAGGCTCAAGCCTTTTATTTCTAACTTTGCACCTGAGGAATCTACTCTACATTTGATTGATCCTAATTGATGGTTCTTGATCTATCCATCTCTTTTCATTGTTTTCTTTTGTTCTTCAGTTTTTATTTTTGCTGCATTCCTTTCAAAGCTATCCAGGTACTTCCTTTTCCTCTTTCTTTCAGTTTTTCTTTGAATTTTCGGTTCTTCTGTTAGTTGTTTTGCCCCTTAACTATTCTCTTTGTATAAATTCTTTCGTTTCTCTTGCATCATTGAGGACAATGCTACAATCTAGTTGGGGGGTGTAAGAGAATTTATTTCTCTGTTTGCATGCCTTAGACATATTTTGGTCCACTTTAAAAAAAAAAAAAAAAAAAAAAAAAAAAAAAAAAAAGAGAGAGATTTGTTGAGGTCATGGAACATGTGGAAGGTAGTGCAAATAAGAGTATATGTCAAAAGAGGGATTTATCCATTTTATTTAGTTGTTAAACCAGGGGAAAGATGTTAAAAGTTTTGCTAAAACACACACAACACATATCCGGAAGGCCTAGAAAGACTACATTGAGTCATTGTTGGTTGATTTACACTTCAATTGTTTGAGACTCTAACGAACCATATCCTAATGGCTTAGAAAGAAATTTGAAATAAATTAAATGAGAAAAGGGACAAGCCAGGGATCCAAAAAAAAAGAAAATAATCCTTTAGGTAGACTAGTGGTAAGGGCTGATTTGTGAAAGTGTGGATAGGTGCACATTCATAGGTCCGATTCCCCCACTAGGAAATCTAAAAACATAAAAAAAAAAAATTACATTTGTGTAGTGGAAAAGGCTGCCTATTACCGGGGCCCTTACAAACAAAAAAAAAAAAAAGAAGAAGTAGGCGCCTTTCAAAGTGTAATAGCGTGAAAATCGCCACTACAATGGTTTTGAATTAGAGTAAGACCATGTGGTTTTCTCAGATTGGTTGTTGTGATTGAAACTGTTAATGTCTCTTGGTAGTCGATCTTGGAATTCTAACCCCATTTCCATGCACTTGAAAGAAAGCAAGCTTTGTTACATGTAATTCCCTTGGTTGATTGTCTAAATTGTGTATAAATCTCTCAGTTGATACAAAATTCAGATTAATCTATCTCCAGTGTTCTTAAACTCAACAAGTCTATTTCATAGCATGTGATTATTGAATTTTCTGAAATTGTAGCTTGTAGTCTCACCTTTGCATGAATTCTTTCGCTTTGTTTGCTAGAGCCTGGCAATAAGCTAGTTGGGGGGTGTTCATTGAGTTAGAATATTGCACATTTTAACTATTTAAAACCAATGTATTTTAAATTCATCATGACATTATTATTGGTTTTAAATGGAAAAAATGGTTAATAAGAATAAATGCAAGTTATGATTTAAATTGATTAATAGCATGAGTTTATGCTTAATTTTATAACTTGAGATATAATTGGATAATGTTTATTCATATGCATATTTTATTTAGAAAGCTTAGTATGAGATAAATTTTGTGTGTGATCCATATGTTAAATTTTTTTGTCATTAACGCATGCATGACTCAAAACAATGAATTTTGGCTTGTAGGTCCTATACACATGGCATGGAAAGATATATTGAATTGATGACCACTTCTAGATTGAAGAGTGCCGTATGCACTTCATCCCACCAACTCAACCCAAGTCCAAAAAGGAGGCTAAAACCAAGAAGATATAAGAGAATTCGGCTGAATTAAATTGGAATTGGAGGAATGTACCGAATTGAGGCAACACCAACTTGAATTCAACCATCTATATATATATATGTGTGTGTGTGTGACTGCACGGTTGAATAAAAGAAGAAAGGAGTTGAAAGCAATTGGTGGGTGTAGAGTGAAAGAGATGGTGGGAAATTGAAGAAATGTTTTATAAGAAGATATGTGTCGTGAGCATCATCCACTCGGCAACCTTGGTTTGAAAGAGAAATCGGTGGAAATCTTGTCATGTATAAAGAATGAAGACATGTGTGGAAAAAGGAAGATATGCATGTGATGTAGTCAACAATTCCACCGAAAAAGAAAGGAGTGGAAAGCAATTAATGTGTTGTGTTAGCTGAACGTGGGCCATCATGGAAAAGAAAAGAAGGTGTGTTGGTTGATGATGCAGCCGAGTGAAGGAGTGAAAGGTGGGGAGAGACGACAAGGAAAGAGGAAAGAAAGGGATAGGTGTGAGTTAGCTATTACGGCTTAAAGAAAAGAAGAGAGAAAGGAATTGGAATAATCTGATTGGAGGGCAGCCAAGTGATTAAAGGAGTGATGAGAAGGAATCAGTTTGGTAGAGAAGAAAGTGCATGAATATAGAAGTGATGTGTGGGGTTGGTTTGGTAGAGAAAGAAAGTGCCGAATGGTTTAAAGGAAAGAAAGGATCAAAGGCAGCAAGTGGAGTAGTTGGCTAGGATTAATTATTCAATGCATGATTTAAGAGGGACCAACCGGTGGGTGCAAGATTAAACAACCAATTAAATGATTCTTCAAAGCAAGTGGAGTGGTTTGGCTCTTGCATTTTCTTTTGCTATAAATTGAGACCAGTTGAGGAGTAAAAGGGGCAAAGAGGAGAGGGAAGAAATAGACGCCACATTGAGAGAGAAGTAGGGGAAGAAATGAGTAGGGAAAGAGGGCTGAAGTACCACTCAATTTCGGCATTCTTTGGCTGAAATCTTTAATTTTTTGTTCAGTAATTCTTTTTGTTGTAATACTTTGTTGTTTTTAGAATTTTTATTAAGTGTATTAATATGTGTTCTAGAATTGCATTTCATTAAGTGTAATACCTTAATTTTCATTAAGTTACTAGTTTGTTTCATCCAATAAAAGAAATCGTTTTAGAAGTTTTTAATCAAGTATGCTACTTTGTTTCAATAAGAATTGCTTTAGAAGTTCTCATTAATTGTGTAACCTTAATTTATTGCAAGAAAGATTTGGTTATAAGCTTTTGTTTTTATTTTTATTTTGCCTGAAACATCATATATGAGAAATTGTTCCTTTTCGTTTCGAATTTCAATCGAATCGTGAAAGGACGTTTTCGTTTAGATTTTTCGTTCTATATTTTATTTAACTTCAGTTTAAAGTTATAGAATACTTTTGAGTTTCTGTTTACTTATTTCATGTTATTTATTTTTCTTACTTCATTTAATTTTTCATAGTGATTACAACTGTTATATGTTATTTTGAGAATTCGTAATTTAATTCTAGAATCTTAGTTTTGGGCTCTTTTTAATTTTTCCGTTCATGTTTTGTTAATTACCTTCTAATTTAGTTTAATGCTTAATTTAGTTTTATTAATCTCTGAATTTAATCTGTTAGTCATTTACATTCCAATCCGACAATCAAACATCTAAAAATATGAATCTAGTCCATGACTAGTAACCTCTTCCATCCATTGTACATATCATCCTCTTGTTTTCTCTTTGTGAAGTTTTTCACATTTTTCAACAAGTTTAATTTTAAGTAACTTTCCCTGAGGAGACGATCTAGGAATTTATTCCTAATTATTACACGACATCCTCCTGCACTTAGGATAGCATTAGTGCTACTCATTTTTGAGTGAGTCAAGTTTTTGGCGCCGTTGCCGTGGAAAGTAGTTTAACTTAAATTTAAACTTGTTATTTTATTTTTTTTTATTTTTTCTCTACCATATTGTCTCTGGTTACTCATCTCATCTGCATCAACCACTCATTTCTACCATATTAAATTGATGTTTCATGTCATGGGTAAGAGACACTTCAAATAGGTTGCTTAGAGTCACATCGAGTGTTGAGAGTAGTATACACAGCTTGGAGATAGATAGCTCGTCTGTCTTTTCTTTGAGTGAGCCAGGTGACGAAATTGAAATTGAATCGGAAAACATGGCTGCACCTGCACCACGCACTCTTAAGGACTATTTGCAACCCACTCGTACCGCTACACCTTCATGCATAATTTTGCCTGAAAATGCATCTAATTTCTCTATCAAGCATGGCATGATGTCGGTGATACCTCAGTTCCACGGGATGGATTCTGAGAGTCCTTACCAGCACTTGACAGATTTTGAGCTGGCCTGTGCTACTTTTATCACTAGGGCTGTTACTGATGAATTCATTAGACTTCGTTTATTTCCTTTTTCTTTAAAGGATAAAGCGAAGATATGGTTTAACTCCTTGAGACCTAATTCCATTTCTAGTTGGTCTGACATGCAACGTGAATTCTTACAGAAATTTTTTCCTTTTCAGAGAACTCAATTTTTGCAGGAGCAGATTAGCCAGTTCAATTAGGGACTTGATGAGACCTTTCAGGCCAGTTGGGAGAAATTTAAGGATTTAATAAACATTTGTCCACATCATGGTTTTGAATCCTGGAGGCTGGTGAGCTACTTTTACACTGGTCTCACTCCGGAATGCAAGCAATTTGTTCAAACAATGTGTAATGGGGAGTTCTTCAGCAAAGAACCTGATGAAGCATTATCATTTTTCGACTACCTTGCTGAAAGCGCACAACAATGGAATACTCGTACTGATCGAGTTCCATTAACAGCACAGCCACTGAGGGCTATTTCTGGAGGGGGCAAATATGAGCTCAAAGGAGACACGGATGTTCAAGCCCGAATATCTGCATTGACTAGAAGAATGGAGGTCATGGAGATGGAAAAGGTAAAGGCTGCAAAAGTAGCGGAGGCATGTTCTATATGTGCTGATTCAAACCATAAGACCCAAGACTGCCCGATTATGCCAGTATTTCAAGAAGGCGGGTCTGAGCCAATACAATCAACCAACTGGGTCAATCGAGCACAGAATCAACCTTTCTCCAACACATATAATCCGGGGTGGAGAAATCACCCAAATTTCTCATGGAGAAATGATCAATCGGGTCGATCCCCACCACTTCAGCAGCAGCCATTTAATCAAGGTGCTCCTCAGCACCAATATCCACCATATCAAAATCCTCAAGGGCCATCTTCTTCTACTCCTTATGTGCCTCCACATAAGAAAACCCTTGAGGAAACATTACAGGCTTTTATGCAGGGACAAGCAAATATCAACACTCAGACAATGCAGGCCATTACTGAGATAAGAAGTTCTATCAGCGACTTGACCTCTGCATTACATGCTCAAGAAAAGGGTAAGTTTCCTGCTCAACCTCAGCCAAATCCAAAAGGTAAATTGGAGGTAAGAAATTCAAATCCCTCTGATTCAAAATTTGAACATGCCAAGTCCATCACCACTCTACGCAGTGGAAAAATAATTGATAAGAGTATTGATTGAGCCGAAATATTGCATGTTTTAGCTATTTAAAACCAATATATTTTAAATTCTTCATGACATTATTATTGGTTTTAGATGGAAAAATAGTTAATAAGCATAAATACGAGTTGTGATTTTTAATAGATTAATATCATGTTTATGCTTAATTTTACAACTATGATGTAATTGGACAATATTTCCTCACATATATATAGTCTGTTTTTGATAATTTATTTTTGAGTGTTATTTCTTTCTTTCTTATTTTCAGTTTAAATAAAATTCAAAGAGAGAATTGTTAGGGTTAGTTAGTTTTTTGTTTTGTTTTTGTCTACAGGTTCTGAGGAGACTTTCTCTTTATGGCAACTTGGCAAATGTGACTTGGCCCTTTCCATGCAAAGAAAAAAAAAAACACATGCACAAGTGCAGCAAAATCACGTGGACAGCAGAAACACAAGCATTCGGACATGCAGGAATAAAGCAGCAGGAAAACACATGCAGCAGAGGAAAAACACATGGACAGCAAAAGAAGATCATTCGGACCATGCAGGAACACTCACACATGTGCAGCAGGAACATAACTTGCAGAAACTCACTCGGCAGCTACACACCAGCTCACATGCAAGCAGCTCACACGAAGCACTCAACACAAACCACATGCAGCTCACACAAGCTTCGGACAGCACACATTCAGCTACACACGACAGAAGCAATCATCACTCAACTCATTCGGATCACACCAAGCTGCAGAAAGCATTCGGACAGCAACCATGCATGGGACCCAAACAAACACATCATTGCAACACAGCCACTCACACGGAAAGGATATTAGCTGAAAGACATTGAAGAGCCGAAGGAGGAGTGATGTGTGGGGCAGCTAGCTGAATTCATTAAAGGAAAGAGCAGCCAGCCGAGAAGATGGAAAATGAGCTGAAAGTGAAAGAAGAAACATGGGCCCCTCATTAAAGAAATTGGAAGCAGCACACAAGCACGATGGACGGAAGAGAGTGGTGATATTGGAGCTGGTGAGTTGTGCTGGAAAGAGAGGCAGCAATCGGTTGAGAGGTGATTGAAGAGATCATCCGTGATGGAGGAGAACAATTGATGTGGGGCTGTTGTGTTTAGCCTTTATTAGTTAATTATCCTAAGATGAAGAGAGAGTGGAGTCGCTGAAAGTGAATGCATGAATATAGAAGTGATGTGTGGGGTTGGTTTGGTAGAGAAAGAAAGTGCCGAATGGTTTAAAGGAAAGAAAGGATCAAAGGCAGCAAGTGGAGTAGTTGGCTAGGATTAATTACTCAATGCATGATTGAAGAGTGGAACCGGTGGGTGCAAGATTAAACAACCAATTGATTGATTCTTCAAGAGGCAAGTGGAGAGGGACGACACATTGATTTTTCTGCTATAGAAAGAGGCAAGTTTTGAAGTAGAAAAAGGATAGAGATGACAAAGAGAGAGGGACCGGTTAGTGGAATAAAATTGGTGGAAGAGTGGAACCGGTGGGTGCAAGATTAAACAACCAATTAAATGATTTTCAAGAGGCAAGTGGAGTCATTCGGCCATTGAATCTTTTGCTATAAATTGAGACCGGTTGAGGAGTTTAGGGGAGAGGGGAGTAGCTTAGAGTTTTGGCTTTGAAGTTTGTTTTGTTTTCTTTCATTTTGTAGAGTAGTTTAGCTTAGGTTTTATTTATTTTCCTTCTTTTGTTTTCTTTTTCGTTTAAGCAAAGAGTGGAGTAGTTTTCTTTTTCATTCAATTTCCTGTTTTTATGATCTAATTTTCATTTTAGCTTGAGTTTTATCTTAATATTATCATGGATAATGTTTGGAGTTGTAACTTTTATTTTATTTTATTTTCTTTTCAGTTTTATGTTATTGTGTGGTTTCATTGTATTTTATTTTTATCCTGAACAATATTTCTATAGTATTTGTAATAAATATGTTTGGCTAAATTTTCATACTAAGGTTAGAGGTGAAATTTAATGATTTACATATTGTTTCCGAATCGACGTAAAATCTATTTTGCGAGCTTGATTGATTGAAAGATTTTATTTGGATAATTTGATTATCTATATACTCGTATTGATTCATTGTGATTTCCGAATACAGTGAATGCTTGAGGAATCCCTGTGGTATTCAAATAGATTTGTAAATGTTTTAAATCAATCGTTCACGCTCAATCATAAGCGTCTGTTTTTCTCGATCTTAAA
This sequence comes from Carya illinoinensis, assembly GCF_018687715.1. Lineage (NCBI taxonomy): Eukaryota > Viridiplantae > Streptophyta > Magnoliopsida > Fagales > Juglandaceae > Carya > Carya illinoinensis. The sequence continues at coordinate 12,651,857 of NC_056753.1, forward strand.
TGCTAAATCTACCAATTAAACGGAATCGTTATTCTAGTTTAATTGAAGTAAATCAATCGGAAACAATATTATAAATTATTAAACGGATCCTCGAAACCTTAGTCTTTTTCCATTCGTTTTATCATTTCAGTTTGATTCATTTTATGACTTGCTTTCATTTTCATTCGGTGTTGCAGCAGTTTTATTTCATTTTCGTTTCAGACAGTATCTTTATTTTTATTCAGCTGTTTCTTCGTTTTTTTTTTCATGATTGATCTTCATTCTATTTTCCGCAATTTACGTTTCAGTTTTGATTTCGTTTTAATTTTAGAAACTTGGGTTGTGGAATGAGATTTAATTTATTTTTGGATTCTAGATCGATGCAATATTTTGTGATTGATTGTTGATTTCACTATATTACTAGTCGGATTTAAATAGAAAATAGATTACGGTTCTTGCTCTTATTTTGTTGTTGACGTAAGGCACAACAAAAGCTTGAATGGGACGTGATTTGTTTTGGATTCAAAAAAAAAAAAGAGATTGAAGCTCTTGCTCTTGTTTTGTTGTTGACGTAAGGCACAACAAAAGCTTGAAATTATCAAGGCTTCTCTCGTTTGTTTGTTAATGTGTGTTCGGCTAGTAAAATAGAAAATCCCTTAGGAAAATATTGCAACAAAAACTTGAGCTTAATCTTTTTATCTTCCGTTTATCAATGCCTTGACTGGATTGTTAATCGAGAAAATTATCTAGAATCCGAAATAAAGAGAGTCTCAAACCCAACCCAAGTGTTCGTTAATATTGTTTTTTTCAATTTCAATTTCGATTATCTTGTTGCGTTGTTTTGAATTTTATTTTCATCACTCATAATTGTTACCAAAAAAAAATCACATTTTTATTTTCATCTCTCAAAATAGTGACAACTGTTACCCAAAGATTTCATAAATGCTCTGATAACCCATTGTCCCTGTGGAATATGATCCTGGACTTATCCTTGATACAACTTGACACTTCTGCACTTGGAAGTACACTTTCGAAATCGTGTCAAGTTTTTGGCGCCGTTGCCGGGGACAACTGGCGTTTATTAGAGCATTCATCTACCGCTGAGAGGACGTTGTAGAGCTGTGAACCTCTTCACAGCCTGGGTGACATCTAATTTTTTTCCTTTCTTTCTGTTTATTTTTCATGGTTTTTGATTATCTGCTCTTTTTGTGTAAATTCTTTCGTTTCTCGTGCATCATTGAGGTTAATGCTACAAACTTTGGGAGGAGTGTTAGTAATGAGTTGAAAGCAGATTAGATCCGTCCGTGATCCGACAAGTGTGACTGTAGATAGTTGAAAAAAATAATTGGGTCCGTCCGTGATCTGTCAAAGTGCGGCTAAATAGTTGAAAAAAAAAAAATAGTTGAATCCGTCCGTGATCTGACAAGGAGCGGCTGGAGATGTGAAAAGAAATCACATGATGTTGTTGAAAAACGGGATTTGAGGCTCCGAGTTGTCATTTCACCGAAAGCAGATTGCTCCTTGACGTGGATGATAATTCGTCTGGTTCATTGTACTACCTCTATAAAATCAGTCATGAACTGCATCAAATCCTTATCAAATTTTCATTCTCATCTCTATAAACTCATCTGTATTTTTTTCAACATTCTCGTCTTTAAGCCTTCTGTTCTTTTGCAAATGGCTCATTCCTCTAGCACTCCTCTAGATCAATCCATGAGGCCTTCCACTTCTCAACCTCCTGTTCTTTCAGCAGCTACCATTAGTGCCATGTTGCAACTTGAAAATAATAGTATGGCCAATAGGTCAGACTCCGATGCCATTTACCACCTGGTGAGCCTTGGGACTCGCTACTCATCCTCCATAGTAGCTTTTTCCCAGCGGGTCCAAGCCAAAAACCAAGAGGTTGAAAGGCTTAAAGAACAAATCGTTGTACTTCAACGAATTGCTCAAGAGGCTCACATAAGGGAAGGAATCGAACGGCAGAAGAATAGAAAGATGAAGTCTCTTTTAGATTCTTCATTCCGCTTGCCAGTTCCCATGGCTAAGGATGACCTGATGTTGTATGAAGAACATGAGCGTCTCAAGCAGGAGGCTAAAAACCTCAAGTTCATGTAAAAAAAAATAAAAAATAAAAGAAAACATATTTCTGACTTGTTTTGTATTTTGTTTATTTTGTTTATTTTGTATTTTGTTTTGTATTTTGTTTATTTTGTTTTGTATTTTGTTTATTTTGTTTATTTTGTATTTTGTTTTGTATTTTGTTTATTTTGTTTATTTTGTATTTTGTTTTGTATTTTGTTTATTTTGAATTAATTTCTGATTCATCATTGTATATACCATATGTGTTGTTTTGTTTTTCCTCCTTTTGTTTTCTGTTATGTTTTTAACTTTGACAGAAATCTACTCCTTTTGTGCACTCGAATATCTCAAGTGAATTTGTTTCCTCTCTGTTTAATCATTTTCAATATCTGTTTAATCGAATATTCATTGCTGAACATTGAGGACAATGTCACATTTAGTTGGGGGGAGGGTTTTCTGTTAAATGTGTTAAAATAAAATAAAATAAAAATAAAAAATAAAAAATAAAAAAAAATATATAAAAAAAAATAAAAATAAAATAAAATTTGTGAGGTGCACGATTAACACACACTTCTGGGGGGTGTAAGAGCTAGTTGGGGGGTGTGATAAAGTATTAGAATTGCATAATTAAGTTGCTTAAATGAACGATTTATTTTATCAAATGAGAATTGAACACTTAACTATGTATCAAATTCTAGTACTTGATGTTAAACTAATTGATGCTAATATTTTATACATAAAATTCTATAATTGTTGCAGGACATTTATGAAAATAATAAAAGAGCATAGAGTGCTACGAGCTGGGCGCGGAGTCAGCTGGCATTTCATTTTATTTTTGGGTTTTTACGTCTTGCGGAACATGGAGAGCAGAGCATCATTTGGACAACAAACAAATTCACTCGGACAGCCAACAGCAGGAGCACACATGCATCATCACGTTGGACACAGCAGCAAAAAAAGACACCCATTCACACATGCAGCTGCTACAGTAGGAGAACACCAGCTCACACCATAAAAGCAGCAGAACACATTCGGACCATGCAAGGAAACTCACACCATAAAAGCAGCAGACCATTCGGACCACATGACAGCAAACATGCAGACCATTCACCACATGGACAGCACACACACCCACTCACTCGGATGTGCAGCAGCTTCTGCAGCAAGGAAAAGCACACAGCCAGTTCACACATGCATGACAGCAGGAACACTCACACAAGCAGCCTCATTCGGACAGCACACACTCAGACAGCAGCTTTCGGCAAACATGCAAATCACACATGTAGAAAAACAGATGCAGAAAATGTGGACCTACAAACCAACACATGCAAACAATGCAGATCATTCGGACAGAACACCAGCTCACACACACATGCACACATGCAGAAAGCATTCGGACCACATGCTAAAAGCAACTCACGCATGACAGCAACCAACCCACTCGGACAGTAGCCACTCACACCAGTTCACACATGCAGACCAGCAAAGCATCCCCATGTACACGTGCAGAAGCACATCACACATACAGAAAAGTGCAACCCACATGGAAAACACACATACAGCAGCTGGACGTGGAGCAGCAGGAGCTGGGGAGTTTCAGTTTTTTTTTTTCTTTCTTTTCTTCTCGTTTAAGAGAGGCAGCTGGTTTATGGTCCGGGGGAGACCTTCCTACTTTCTTTCTTTTTCGTTTAAGACAGTGCAGTAGCTTAGCTTATTTTTATTCTTCTTTCTTTTTCAGTCGGCTGTTTTCATTTTATTTTACAACTCTGTCTTAGTTTGGACGGAGGGTGTGTTCTTTCATTTCTTTCCTTTTTCGTTTAAGCTGGAGAAGCAACATAGTTTTTAGTTTTATTGTTCTTTTCTTTTAGTTTAGAGGAGACGGACGGAACTCTTGGATAGGTTGTTTCATTTTATTTTCTTTGGGCGTCGGCTTTGTTTTTGCCTCTTTGGATTTCTTTTTTTTTTTTTCTTTCAGCTTTCGTTTCTAGCGTGAGCATTCATTTCCATTGGTTTTCTTCTAGTTTTTTTCTCTTTTGGTTTTGGGACAGCATTGTGGGTTCATAGTATAGTGTTTTCGGTTCCAGACGTAAGGAGGCAGCTAGTAATTAATTTTGTTCTTCTCGCTTTACGTTTTTAGTTTTTTTCTTTTTTTCCCAATTTTTACTTCTTAGTTCTTAGTTGTTTCCGCTTATAAGTCTTGCGAATTCATTGGGCGTTTTTACTTTTCAGCTTGGTGTTTATTTTTATTTTGTGTATTTTTTTTTCTCTTAGATTTTATCATGGTTCAACTTAGATTAATTTTTATTGTTAGAAACATCATGTGCAGCTAATTTTAGAAACTTGGGTTGTGGAATGAGATTTAATTTATTTCAGGTTCTAGTTTAATGCAATATTTTGTTGATAAATATTGATTTCACTATATTACTAGTCGGATTTAAATTGAAAATAGATTGCGGCTCTTGCTCTTGTTTTGTTGTTGACGTAAGGCACAACAAAATCTTGAAAATTATCAAGGCTTCTCTCGATTGCTTGTTAATGTGTGTTTGGCTAGTAAAATAGAGAATCCCTTAGAAAAAAAATATTGCAAAACTTGGGCTTAAATTTGTATCTTCCGATTAGCAATGCCTTGATTGGATTGTTAATCGAGAAAATTATCTAGAATCCGAAATAAAGAGAGTCTCATTCCCAACCCAAGTGTTCGTTAATTTGTTTTTCTTAAGGAACTCTTATTTTAACTTCGATTATCTTTTTTTCATTGCATTTGAATTTTATTTTCATCACTCATACTTGATTCATTTGTTTCTCACAAATCTCCTATACGCTTTGATAACCCATTGTCCCTGTGGAATACGATTCTGGACTTATCCTTAATACAACTTGACACTTCTACACTTGGAAGCACATTCGACCACGAGTTATCTGTTGCACCAGTGTCTAATATCCATGAAATTTCATGTTCTTGGATTGAAGAAACAGAAAAACAAGAAGAGTTTAGAAAGTTACCAGAGAAATGAGAAGTGGCAAGATTCACAGCTGGTGTGGGATTTGTTTGAGGAGGTGGAGGATTTGAATTAGCAAGTGCTAAAAGTTTGGTAAATTCCTCATGAGTTAAAGAAAACTTTTGGTTCTCATTACTGTTGGTAATGTAGACCTCTTCATTGGAAATAGCTGCATTTACAGTAGGTGAATATCGCTTGCCTTTGGGTCCAGTCCAACCAGGGGGATATCCATGCAACTGGAAACATTTCTCCACAGTGTGTCCATTGTACCCACAGTGAGTACAGTATAGAGAGGATCTCTTTGACTTGTCTTTCAAGAATTTAGGCTGGTGATTAACTTGTTTGACCAACAGAGCATGAGTTTCATGATCAACAGAATTATTCAATTGTCGCTAACTTTCCTCTTGAATCAGCAAAGAAAATACCTTTGCCATGCTTGGCAATGGAGAACATAGAAGTAATTGACTCCTTATTGAGGCATAAGAGTCATTGAGACCAACTAAAAACTTTAAGACATAATCAGACTGTTGTCTCATAAGAAGAAAATCAAATAGGTTGCAGGTGCATGAAGCCATCTTTCCACAGCTACAAGTAGGAAAGGGTCTGTAATTGAGATATTCATCCCAAAGTGTCTTAAATGAATTGAAGTACTCAGTAATTGTTAAAGAACCTTGAGTAATGGAACTGAGAGATTTTTCAAGATGAAAAACTCTAGGACCATCACTTCTCAAATATCTAGTTTTCAATTCATTCCATAAATTGACAGCAGAGGCAACATAAAGAAGACTACTTCTGATTTCTTTCGATATGGAGTTCATGAGCCAAGAAAGTACAGATTATTGGCTCGAAGCCAAGCAGTGTGGAGAACACGTTGATCAGCAGGAGGAGCAAGGATTGATCCATCAATAAACGCAGCTTTGTTCTTGACAGTTAAGGCAATGATAATAGATCGACTCCAGGCAATGTAATTATTACCAACAAATATTTCTGAAACCAGCAACGCACCAGGATTATCACTTGGATGCAAGTAGTATGGACTAGAGGAGTCATCCGAAGGATTTTGAAGAAGATGAGAAGAATGAACAGATACATCATCATCAGAATTCATTCTTGGAAATTTCCAAGAAATACAAGAAAATTATGATTAGAGATTACAAAGATTTCGGAATGAAGATGTTTGTAATCTTATCAGGAAGTGAAGTTGCGGAAGCAAGAGTATTTTCAATCTGATACCATGTTAAGTTTCAGATGAAATCAAGATCATGAACTCGAGATAAGAGAGAAACTTGAAACTGAGATTTGTATTGACTGAATGAATTATTACAAAATGAAACTCTGTTTATATAAGTACAAGAAGGAAGTAAAAATGACTAACTAACTAACTAACTAACTAACTAACTCTTCTTCCTCTTTTAATTTAACACGTGCTGCTGCTGCTTTAGACTTCAATTCCATTTGTTCAATCTTGGATGCTATACTCTAACAACTAAGACCAAATGAAGAGGGGCTCTGTTTTAGAGGAAGAGAACAGGGGAGCTCTAGAGTTTTGGAGGACCGACCGAGAGGTCATGTAGCAGCTTTTCTGAGAGAGGTTTCGTGGAGAGTTTTTCTAGCTGAAACTCAACTTTGGTGAGAGAAAATAACAGAGCACGTACACAGAGGGAAGACGAGTTTTTTTTTGGCTCTATTTTTTTTCTCCTGGACAGCAGACGGAGGGGCAAAACAAAAATAGTGGGGTAGCTTTTGGCTGGGACGAAACGAAGAGGGAGTTTTACCTTTTGTTTTTTTTTTTTTTTTTTTTTTCTGTGGACTTGAGCAAGACCTTCAGCTGGTAACAGGTTGTGAAAAAGACGCTGGCAATGGAAAGGAGTTTTACAAAAAGCTGGTTTTCCTTTTTTACATTCATTGTGCGAGCTTGAGGAAAGAACGGAAGAGGATTTCTTCTTGGCTAGTTTTTACGAAGATCGAAACCAGGGAGTTTCATGGGTTGTATTTTCTCTTTTCGCTCTATGGTCTAGATTATTTTTCTAGTGTTAATTGGTGTTTTTTATTTTAGTTCTTTTTTTTAATGGAGAATATTTTTGTGATTTTCATAGCTATTGTGATGAACATAGTTGGCTAAATTATCGTACTAAGGTTAGAGGTGAAATTTAATGATTTAAACATTATTTTCGGATCAACGTAAAATTTATTTTGTGAGCTTGATCGAATTGAAGGACTTTATTATTGAATATTTTGATTATTTATATATTTATCTTGATTCATTATGATTTTCGAATACAATGAATGCTTGAAAAAATTCCTGTGATATTTAAATGAATTTGTGAATGTTATAATCATCAATCGTTCATGCCTAATCATTAGTGATTATTTTTCTTGACCTTAAATGTTAAATCTTCCAATTAAACAAAATCATTATTCGAGTTTAATTGAAGTAAATCAATCGAAAACAATATTTTAAATTATTAGACGGATCCTCGAAACCTTAGTCTTTCTCCATATCAATTTATTTTATCATTTTAGTTGTATTCTATTACTTTAAAAAATATCTATCTCAGTAATTTTCTTTTCTATTTGATTGTACGTTCATTTTAGTAATTTATTTTCATTGTTTGAGTTATTTTCTTTATCCCATAAGTCAATCCCTGTGGATTCAACCTTGTTAGGTACTATAACACCTATATAATTGTAGGTAAAACTACACTAAATTTTTGGTTCACTAGTTTGAGTCAAAGTTTAGGCGCAACAATGGGCTTTTGAGCTCTTGAACGTAACATTCATTCATGGTGACCTGCTCCCCTTGAACCTCTCCTATACCTTGCAGGGTTGGGAACTTCATTTTGAGGTGGTAGGTCAAGGTGACCGCCTGTAGACTATTGAGGGCGGGTCTGCCAGTGATAGCATCATTGTAGGATGATAGGGCCTTCACTACAAGGAAATCAACCATGATGGCAGCGGAGTAGGGTACTGTGCCTGTAAGGACTAACAACGTGATAGTTCCCTCGGGATTCACCATATCCCTAGAGAATCCCTTCAGTGGTGTCGAGGCCAGTTGTAGTCGTGCAATGTTAATTCCCATCCTGGTGAAAGCCACATAGAACAGAATGTCCGCAGAGCTACCGTTGTTGATGAGGATCCTTCGGGTGGTAAAGTTAGCCACCAGCATGGTTATGACCAGTGTGTCATCGTGGGGGTACAGCACCCCTCTTCATCGTTTTCCCCAAAGGAGAAAATTAGGGCCAGCTCACTTCTTCTGTGCTTGGCTAGATGGTAGTCTGCTAAGTACACCTCATGGAACCGAGCTCATTGCACATAGGCCTTCCTACTAGAAGATGTGGTGCCTCTACCCGTAAAACCTCCAGCAATAGTCTGGATCTCTCCAAAAGGGGGCCCTGCCATGGTGGCGATTGAGGATGGTTGTGTGGCTGCTCTCGCTCGGGTGGTCCTCTACACGGACTCTGGATGAGGTTCTTCTGGCTAACTCTGCCATGAACTGGGATCAAGGCCAGACCCCACCCAAGAGTGCTGCCAAGGTTATTTTCTAGTCTTGATCGTCAGTGGACATGTGTTCCTTGTTGAATCTCACTAGGTACATCTTTAGGCTCTCTTCTTCGATTTGTTTGATGGTGAGGAGGTAAGCTATAAGCGTCATCTTCTTCAACTTGAGATGAACTGGGTCAAGTAAAGTCTGGCCAGCTTGTTGAAACTATCCACAGAACCAGGTGCCAGGGATCCAAACCATACTCGGGCCGGGCCTTTCAAGGTTAGCAGAAATACTCTGCATGCTATCTCACTGGGGTAGCCATGCAGCGTCATGTGAGCCTTGAACATGTCTAAGTGTTTGAAAGGGTCCCATCCTCCATCGTATAGCTCCATGGTGGGGACCCTAAACTTCGAGGGTAGGGGGACGGCCATAATCTCCTTAGTGTAAGGCAAGCCCATGCTTATGAGTAGCTGGTCCACGAGTGATGACATGCCCACCTTTCTGGAAATCTACTCGTATTTCCCTCGAAGGTTGTGTATTTCATCCTTCATGTTCTTTCTTTCCTATGCTTTGCTTGTTCCTACTCTCATGTTCCAAGATTCTTCATGTTCGCCACCCCTAAGGTTGATCTCTTTGGTGCGTTCTTGACGAGGTTTTTGCAATTTCTCATTCTCCTAGCAGAGTTTTTGCACCTTAGTGGTCATCTTGGTCACCCATTCTTCCATGGTCTTTAGCCTTGCTTTCATGGCAATTTCATCTTGGTCCTGAGTTGCCTGTGAACAGGTTGTTGCAGGCATATGAAGTACACATAAGATCTACAAGGATCTTTATAAGGATCCCACAGACAGCATCACTGTTAACGTTGTGTTTAGTACGCTTTTGGGCCAGGTTGGGACCCAAGTCTTCAATAATGGGCCTATAAAACTAAGAGAAGATGGAGCTCAAGAAGGGTGGCGTGGGGCCAGGAAGCCTCCGATGCCAAAGTTAGTAAGGATTTTGAGAAGGTGGCAAATAAACACTGAAATAAACAAGTAGAGAGAACCATAGAGCTTTCCTCGTACTTGAGGACTGGTATTTATACTAGCGTTTGAGTAGGGGGTTGATCCTTTCTCTCTCTCCATGGGTCCTTTGTCCACATCTTGACTCCTAGTCTAGTCTCATTAATGCGGCGTGCCTCAACGGTGGCACCATTGATGCGGCGCTTGGCTCGGGCTAGGTTGCCATAAATGTGGCATGCTTCGGCAAAGGCACCATTAATGCAGCACAGTTCCTCCTCTGATGTGGCCATCTTGGTATCTTTCCTGATCCATTAATGAAGTAGTGTCAAATATTAAAGGGTTTCTCATTGCTTCACGTTCACCCATACAGATAAGTACTCGAGGGCCAGGCCGCACATCGTTCCCGGGTCTTGCCTATGGGTTAGTCTGACGAGGCTCCTTTTTACTAGGCCTTGGGTTTTGCTTCTTGCCTAGGGTCACCCCATCTTGGGCCCAAAGGTAGATAGGGAAAACCCCCTTGCACACATGTTTTCAGGTTTAAGATATCACTCTTCTACTTGGATATGCCTTGAATGCTGTTGCTTATGTTTGTGAACTAAGTATTCGAATGTTCTAATATTTAAAGTCGTAACCTAAAATGTTCAATCTTTAGTTACATGATTACATAACTTACGGCATCTACATGTCTATATTATTCATGAAAAGGAAAGTGTCACAAGTTTCATATCACATGCGCTTGGTTTGTATACTATTTTTAAAGAAAAGAGTTTGTACATATTTTATCACGACCCCAAATGCTAGGACAGGAAAATGTCCTGGTGGAACACCCTTGTCCACTCTAGAGTGCTTAAATTGAAGTGGTAACCCCTAGGTCAACAAAGTATCATTGGCATACCTCAAATGGATCCTTGTGGAGAGGATACTGAAGTGGGGTAGAACCTAAAGCTAGTGGATGCCATATATCTTATATGAGGTGAAGGCAAAATGGTGAACTACCGCATAGTATGGACTATAAAGTAGTCACCACGGTCAAGTGGACTATCGAATGATACAGTAACTAGCAGGGAATCAACGGTGAATAGAGAAGTCGTGAGGTATCCAAACTACATGTTAGAAGAAGTGAACAAAGTATTTTTGTTCAATGTGCCAAAAATGAAAGAAGTGTTTTATTTAAAAGTTAAATTGCATAAACCAAGTTTTGTGCCAAGTACATGTTCGTGCATTCATTTTATGGTTTGCCTTTATATGCCTATTTAATTTGTTGTATATTGTCGATTTACCTATTGAGATTTCTCAGAATCTCTCCATGGTAGTTTCTACTACCAATTTCAACCAGAATGGTAGAAGTTGTTATAAGACAAGAGACCGGATATGGAGAAATGCAACAGGCAGGCACCCCTAATAGTCAAGGCCCTGAAGAGCCTTGTGCGCTTGGTGGAGCCATCCTTAGTGGAGAGGCTAGAAGCCCTTGATCAGTTCACAACTAAAGTGCTGCAACACTTTGAGGAGTTCAAAAAGATAAATAACAAGGACAAGGCAAATAGAGAAGGCCTTGTAGGGTTTTGAGATGGATCTTAAAAACTTGTAATCAAAAAGGGAATTATGGTTAACTTGTGGAGATCCCTATTGTTTTTGGGAGGTTTCATAGCACAGTTTATTTTGAGGAAATTTGAACAATGAAATCTTTTGGAATAATTAGTTTTTATGGTGCCATGGTATTTAGCAAAAATTGCTCTAAATCTTAGTTAGATTACATGAAATTTTGTTGTAATTTATTGCATGTTGCTAGAATACACTAGGTGCATTGCATTGTCAATGTCATGTATGGGGGGGGGGGGGGGGTATATAGCCTTAAGTTACATATCCAGACTCTTCAGTCACTGTCCAACCCCAATTGGGGGCTGGAGGCATCATAGACAGTGGTATCAAAGTAATTATGTCTCTTGGTAAACCCACAAGTTGTGCTAGGGAAACATGGTACCAAATACTAGGTTTGAAATCTTATTGTTATAGCCTTCAATCTTATAGCTATTGGTATGGATCTTTATGGAAATGTGAATGTTAGTGAAGTATGCAGTGTGGGCCATGAAACAAAAGGTCCAGTATGCCAGACACTTGCTTCAAGGAAAAGCCTGCATATGGTGGGACACAAAACGACAATTGTTGGCACGCTAGTTGGGAGACATAGCTACTCTCACTTGGGAGCAGTTTAAGAAGGAATCTAATAGTTGTTTCTTTATAGAAATGGTGAAGCAGCATAAGGCATTAGAATTTGCAAATCTGACACAAGGCAATCTGACTGTGGAACAATATATGGCCCGATGTATGGAGCTGTGGAGATCTTTCCCTCATCAAATTGATATGAAGAAGATGTAGGCTAGGAGGTTTCAAGACGGGTTACAACCATGAATTCTGAATCAAGTTGCATGCCTGCAAATTGAGAACTTTCAAGAGTTGGTTAATGTTGCTTCGATAGTAGAGGTGGAGCAACAGGTCTGATCTCCCTAGTCCACATGGAGAAATATGGAGAAGAGAAAGGTCCCCGCCACCATGGGTAAAGGAAAAAGGTATAATTGTTGGGAACATGATACCCATCACACCACCACCATTTCGAAGATACGAATGAAGGCATAGTGCTGAATGTTGATTAATTACTAGAGCATGCTTTAAATGTCGTCAGACTAGCCACTTGATCCGAGAATGTCCACACAGCATGCAGCAGCAACTCCAGGTGGCAGAGTAAAGACCCTTGTGAAGGTTAAGGTTTATGCCATCACTCCTAGAGAGGTAGATTTGGAGACTAACAAGGCAATCGATGCCGAAGTAATCACCGGTAATATTTCCAACCCTATCCTAACTAGTAACTAATGCTTGTTTGAGAATCCTTGAATAACCCTAGTTACCCTATTAGGTAAGGTTAAGATAAGGCACCACACGACTTGTGCTTTGTTTGATTCTAGAGCATCACGATCTTTTGTGTCTTTTGGTTGTGTGTAAAGATGTGAATTGAATGTGAAATGTTTGTCTTGAAAGGTTCTGGTAGCTATTCCATATGAGAAGATAGTTGGGTGCATGCAAGTAGTTAAGGAATGTCAATTGGAAGTCACAGGTTTAACTTTGACTATTGACCTAATCATTTTCCATCTAATGGAATTTGACTTAATCCTAGGGGTTGGCTATCAAAGCATTATGTCGAGATAGACTGTTGAAGGAAGGAAGTGATATTTGATTTTCCCACCAAAGATAGAATCTATTACATGGGTGAAGCAATAAAGTTAGTTCCATCAGAAGCAATGCCTAGACAAGTTAAGAAGAGTTTGATGGGAGGAGCTGACGCTTATCTTGCAGTTATGATTAGTACAATAGAGGAGCCTAAAGGAGTCTAAGGAATAATAGTGATAGAATATTTCCCTAAAGTTTTTGCCGATGATTTGCCTAGATTGCCCCCAGACCAAGAAACTGAGTTCGTAATCAAACTAGAGCTAACAACAGCTCCAGTGCATAAGGCACCTTATTGAATGGCTCTAGCATAATTAAAGGAATCAAAGGTTCAAATTGAGGAACACCTGGAGAAGGGTTTTATTTACCCTAGCTCATCTCCTTAGGGAGCACCAGTCCTCTTCGTAAAAAAGAAGGATGAGAAGTTGATAATGTGCATTGATTATCAAGAATTGAACAAAGTAACTATCAAGAACAAGTATCCCTTGATTGATGATCTATTGGACCAGTTACAAGGAGCTTAAGTATTTTTTAAGATAGATATCCGATCAAGATATGTGACGACTAAGACTTAGCTAAGCCTTCTAGCTTATTTTTGGTGTAATGTTGTAGGCCATGCAAGGTGGAATAACCCAATTAGAATTTAGGCTTGATGCACTAGGAATCCAAGGCCATTAGGGCGGCCCACAAGCCCATGTGAGATTCGGCCTCTATAGAGTTTTGAAGCCCAAGGGAACTAGGGCACATGCCCAACCTATTTCTTTAGATGCCACATGTCATCTAATGAGACCCACACTAGGACTTGATGAATCTAGACTGAATTGAGGGATGAAAGGTGAGAGAGTTTAGGGTTTGAGCCTTACATGCCTACCATAGGAATTTCACCAACTTCTTACCATGTGTCATGCATGCAAGAAGACTTGATTGTAAGAAGAACCATTGTGACACATTTCACTAGCAGGAAAGGGCCTCTAGAAAGCAAATGATGAGGTTATAGGGAAGTTGTGCCTAGGAAGACAAAGGGACAAGGAGGCACGTCAACCATGGAGAGAGTTTAAGTTTCTAAGAAGGTTTGCCACTTGTCATACATGCAAGATGGAAGAGGAAGAGATTACATTGGAAAGGGGCGAAATCTTACAAGGAAGATGGAGAGCCAAATGCCTAAGGGGTTTCTAGAAGAATTTTGGAGGGAAGCTCATGAGTTGGGCGACATTTGGGAATGGTGCATGCCACCCACATTGCCCAATCACATTCTTTCCAAGACCTTGGAAGATGAAAGATAATCTTGGGAGATGTAGGGATTTCAGCAGCCACCTACACACACACACACTTCACTTGCAACTTGGCAAGCATGCACACGTGTAGTGCTTCAAGGATGACTTAGGGTTTGGAGATTGACCCTTTTGCCACTAGATTCAATAAACTTAGACACTTGTTGAAGGGCTTAAGGGAAGGTTTTGGTTTGGTAACCCAAACGCCACTTATCCAAAAGTTGGCTTTTGGTTCCCAACACAATCTAATGATGGGGAAGGGGACGAGACACACATAGTTTCGATGCCATTAGCCATCCATGCACCAAGCATCAGATTTTTCTAGAGGGAATCACACGCCTATTAGAAGGGGGACCCGAAAAACCAAGTCTTTTGGTCACTTGGAAGAAAAACTTAGAGATTCTCGAACTACTCATTTTCTCTCTACTCTCTTCCATTTTCTCTTCACCCAAACACTATTCACACCACCCAAACATTGTTTTAAGTGCTTGCAAGTTATAGTCATCATCCACAAGGAAAGCCACGAGGTAAGGAAAATCCCACTTTCTTTTCTTGTTTCTCACACACGACCAAGAGAGGGAATGTTTCGAATTCCACAAGTTTTTTATGAACAAATGATCAAGACACACACATGACCAAGAGAAGAGAAATGATTTCAGATTTGATGAAAAGTTTCCACACAAGCACACACACACATTTGGGAACTTAGGGTTTTATCCTCCAAAGAATGAAAATCCAAACTTCTTTGCTGAAGTTTTCAAGAATGAATATTTTTTAGAGGGAGAAAGGCCACAGCCTAAGCACTCATTTGAAAACTAGGGTTCTCATCCTATAAATTTTGGACCTATATAAAAAGTTGGAGGTTTTCTTGTCTTGAAGAAAAACCTAGAGCACACTTACTCACTCACACGTGCACGGATTATGGTTTATAAGAAGTCGATTCTTATGAATCTTATACTATATTTTACAGATTGCTTTTTAGGACATTGGATTTTTGTAAGTAGACCTCTAACTTACTCTCAGATATTCTATGTATATGATATGTGAACTTGTTTGTTTATGATTAATTTAATCATATCTTATATTCGGTTCTTTGAGTATTTGTTGCCATGTTATTGGATTGGTTTATTGTTACTTGATTTACTTCATGAAAATGAGCTATGATGCCACATCTAGTGTATATTGATACTTGATGCCTAACTAAACCTATTAGAAGTTTAAGTCCATGAAATGATTGCTTTCTCACATGTATACTTACATGCATGATTCAGCCAAGTGAATGTTTATGAGTGATGCTTAATTGAATGCATTAAAAGATTTCAAGTTCTTGAAAAGATCATTTATTATGCATTGTAATTGTTGACATGCTTCAGTCACAAAATGAGTGATGTATTATCAATGTATATTGAAGCTCTAAGTGCATAAATAAGTGAATAACCATATTTATTAGGGTTTGCGTGTTTCAGCCATGCATAGTGTATGTGGAAGTATAAGTGCTTTGTTCCTTATTTAATGATTACGTGTCTTTGAATTATTGAATAAGAACATGGTCGCATGTTCTAATATTTTCAAGTCGTAACACAGGATGTATATTGTTGTACATGATTACATGATGTATGGTTTGTGTTTCAGCATGCATTAGCACGTCTCATGATAAGTGCAAGGTTTCATAGTCCATGTCACATGCATTGAATTTGTGAAATTATTTTTAAAAGAAAAGAGTCTTTTAAAGTTTTGTCACGATCCCAAATTCTAAGACCGAGGAATGTCTTAGTAGAACTCTTCTATCCACTCATGAGTCATTAAAATAGAGTGGTAGCCTTGGGGTTCATGAAGTACAGTCGATGAGCTTCAAATGGTCCCTAAAACGAAAGGATACCAGAGTGGGGTTGCACTTAAAGATAGTGGGTGCCCCACAATGAAGGCAAAAATACGAACTATTGTACTATGTATGTTTAAGAATAAAACGTAGTCACCTTGGTCAAAGTAGGCCAATGGTTGATGAGGTAACTAGCGGGGAACACGCAAATGCGTAGAGGAGCCGTGAGTAGGGGTGAGACTTTAAACTGAAAAATTGGACTAGACGAGTTGGTCCAGTTTTGGACTGGTTCCATGATTCCACAAACGGGATTGAATCGATCCGGTTTCGGTTCTAGGATTTTCAGGATCAGACCGGTTCTGTTTATATATATATATATATATTTAATTTCTAATATTATACAAAATATTATATATATATAATTTTTACATATAATATATAATTATATAAGAAATAATTTTATGTTATAAATTATAATATTAAACATGAACATTTGTTTGATCATATGTTATTAATATAATAAATATATATTAAGTACATTTTTAGGCCTAATAATTTCTCAACATATTCCTTTGAATCATTTTGATAAATACATAATATATTAATAAGACTAATATATATTAGTAATATAGATGCATGCACAGTATAAATCAATAATATGTGCTTTTTGACACTAACACAATAAACACTAATAATATGTGTCGTCTGACACTACCACAGTAAAGACTATTTGACACCATAAAGACTAATAATATACAAAGTCTCTTGTCTTATTAGACTCTTGTTTTCCTTCATGAAGTGAAGATCAAAATGCACAAAGTCATTTGTCTTTTAGTGGACAATAATCTTGAATGGTCTTGAATAGTATACTATATTAAATCACTATAGTATTAATGATACTAATACTATATTAAACCAGGAAATCAAATCATTACCTATGAGGTTTCCCTCTTGAGCCGTTTTTTTTTTCCTCTATTTTAGAAAGGTGAGGTTTTTCTCTCTATTGTTCTGAGAACATAGAGATCTTCTCTTGAACGTAGTTCGAAGAGGCTGGTCTAGTGAGTTATGTAAGTGTAGTTGCTAGTTTTGTTACGTAAGTGTAGTTGCTGGTTTTATTCATGGCAAAGGAACTGTCCAACCTTTGTGAAGGGCTACAGCTTACAGAGGAGGAGAAGCAGCAAGTCCATGTTCTAGTGGAGGAAGTTCTATTATCCATTGAAAAAAGCAAGAAATGCTTGGCAGCTCTTATAGTAGCTGATAAGGAGGTTAATAGAGGAGCTTTTCGGGCCACAATGAGTAAAGCATGGAAAGTGGAAGGCCAGGTCTCTTTCAAGGAACTCGGCTCTAACAAAGTTTTAAAAGAGTTTTAGAATGTATATTGACTCACTCAAAAATGAGTAGCACTAATGCTATCCCAAGTGCAGAAGGATGTCGTGTAATAATTAGGAATAAATTTCTAGATCGTCTCTTCAGGGAAAGTTACTTAAAATTAAACTCGTTGAAAAATGTGAAAAATTTCACAAAGAGAAAACAAGAGGATGATATGTGCAATGGATGGAAGAGATTACTAGTCATGGACTAGATTCATGTTTTTAGATTTTGATTGTCGGATTGGAATGTAAAGGACTAATAGATTAAACTCAGAAATTAATAAAACTAAATTAAGAATTAAACTAAATTAGAAAGTAATTGACAAAACATGAACTGAAAATTGAAAATGCCTAAAACCAAGATTCTAGAATTCATCTTTGTATTTAAATCACAAATTTTCAAAATAACACATAACAATTGTAATCACTATTAAATGAAAGCTTAAATAAGTGAGAAAAATAAATAACATGAAATAAGTATATAGCAAATAAATTACCCAAACTTCTAAGCCAAAAAATCTCAAAAGTATTCCATAAACTTTAAACTAAAGTTAAAT
Organism: Carya illinoinensis; assembly: GCF_018687715.1. Lineage (NCBI taxonomy): Eukaryota > Viridiplantae > Streptophyta > Magnoliopsida > Fagales > Juglandaceae > Carya > Carya illinoinensis. Next base: position 12,669,632 of record NC_056753.1, read on the forward strand.
AAAATAGAGAACGAAAAGTCTAGACGAAAACTCCCATTCATCGTTCAATTGAAATCTAAAGCAAAAAGAAACAACTTCTCATGTATCACTCTTGAAAATTAATCTCCAAACCTTTAATGAAAACTCTAGAACAATTCCTCTACTCCCCATGTATGATGTTTCAGAAAAATCAAAAACAAAAACAAAAGCTTTCAACCGAACCTTTCTTGCAATAAATTAAGGTAACATACTTAATGAGAACTTCTAAAACAATTCTTTTTGTTTCATGAAACGAACTAGCACACTTAATTAAAACTTCTAAAACAATTTCTTTTGTTGCATGAAACAAACTAGCACACTTGATAAAAATTAAGGTATTACACTTAATGAAATAAAATTCTAGAACAATTCTTAATACACTTAATAAAAATTCTAAAACAACAAAGCATTGAAACCAAAAGGAAAAACAAGCTGCCGAATACAACTAAGAGCCAATTATTTAAAGAACATAACAAAGCAGAAAGTTCCTTTTTGTAAGTTGTTTTTTTTTTTCTTTCGGATTGCACCCCTTTTATAGCCGAACAACTCCACTAGCTGCCTCTCACATTCACACTTCACTTGCATTCACACTCAATCTTGCATTCACACTCTACTTGAAGAATAATTCCAGCTGACTCTTGCATTCACATTCAATCTTGCATTCACACTCTTTATTCAATCGGTTTCTCAATTCAAACCAAGCAACCAAGCACCTTTCACTCTCCAAACCAAGTCCAACACGTCTTCACACCTCCAGAAAATTCAGCATTGGCAACCGACCACTTTCCTTTAATCATGCACTGATTTACTCTTCACTCAATTCCTATACAACACATTTTAATTCAGCACAACACAATTCCAGCACATCATTCACCCATCAATTGGTTTTCTTCTTTCAACTCTTGCAGCAATATATATATATATATATATCAAGTCGGTGCCAAACTCAACCACAATTCACTCCAGCCGACTTCTATTATTTCTTCTCACACCTTTTCAATTTCTGCCATCCAGCCACACACACACTTTAATTCCAGCACAACATTCACATGCCTCTCTCTATTCTCTTCTCATTGCCGTAAACATTGACCCAACTTGCATGTATTGTCTTGCTTTCCATTTTCCCTTTTCAGTGGTGTTAATTGTTGACTACATCACATGCAACTCTCTATCTTCCTTCTCCAACAGCTCTTGTCCAATTCAATGGAAAGGCAGCAGCCTTTGATGTGCTTCTTCAATGTATAATTTCGGTGGACAGCAGCCTTCAATCACGTTTCAGCTCCTTCTTCCAACTTGCCAAGTTGTTGCCATGTGAGGTTGTTGCCATATGAATGGATTAAATTCATGTGATATGCAACCAATTGGAAGACAAAAGAGGTATTTTTCCGTGGGTTGGAAAGGAGTTGGTGGATTTATTTGAGTGTGAATGGAAGAGGTGGTGGATGATTGATGAGAGTGACTTGTGTTGAGTTGGTGGGATGAAGTGAATACGACACTCTTCAATCTAGAGGTGGTCAACAATTCAATATATCTTTCCATGTCATGTGTATAAGACCTACAAGCTGATGAAGTGCTAAAACTGCATGATTAAGTTACTTAAGTGAATAAATTGTTTAATAAAAAAATGATTTAAGTACTTAATTATGCAATAGATCACAATACTTGAGTCAATTGATAAATTCTGGTATTTTTGTGCTTAAAAAGATTTATAATACAATTACTTCACATGACAATAAATATTCCATTTTTATTCCTCTCATAACAGGGGTAGTTTGGGCAATACACATGCAGAAAAATGCACACATGCAGGACAGCAAATTTGTTCTTGTTTTTAGAGTAGATGAACGTGCAGCAACAAGATCACTCGGACAGCAGAACACTCACACATGCAGACCTTTGGACAGCTGAAGCAGAAAACTCACATGTGCAGCAGCTACTACACCAAGCAGCAGAAAGAAGATCATTCGGACAAAACTCACACATGCCAAAAGCAGCAGAGCATCATTCGGATAGCACTAATACTCACATAGCACTTGCAGAAAAATCATATGTGCAGCAGCTACTACATCAAGCAGCAGAAAGAAGATCATTCGAGCAGCACTCACGCATGCATGCACACATGTACACATCAGTAAGCAAACATGCAACAAACCAGCACATGCAGATCACTCAGGCAGCACGTTACAGCAACTCACAGCCAGCCAATCACACCATGTTGCAGAACACAATCAAATGCACTCATTCGGACACCATGCAGCAGACAAACACATTCAGCAACACAACTGACAACAACCACTCATCAGGAGCACATCACACATACAGACCAAACTCACATGGACAGCACACCAATGCAGAAAACATGTTGCTGGAAGGCAAGCTTTTCTTGCTTCTGCACGTGAAAGGTCAATGACAGCTCACACTCTGCATGCTGGAGCAAATCACGTTGAGCAGCAGAATCATTCTTCCTTCTTTTTCGGATGATTGAACGTGCAGCAGCAGATGAGGATAGCTGGACCGAAAGCAGCAGCAGGATGTGATGACCCACTTTCGCGTGTATTTTCACTGAATGGTTGTTTTTATTTTAATTAATATATTAGTTTATTTATTTTAATTTATTGCATTCTAAAATTTGGTTTTTAATTTATTTGATGATGTGTTTTATTTCTTTTAGTCGTTTACGATTTTTAATCTCGTTTCGGAGGTTTAGTTTTGTTTTCCCGGAATGAGGATTAGACCTCATCTTCTTTTCCTACACCTCTTTTTCCTTTTTCCTTTTTCTTTTCCTTTTTCTCTTTTTCTTCTTTTTCTTTTTTCTTTTTCTTCTTTCTTTTTCTTTCTTTTTCTCTTTTTTCTTTCTTTTCTTTTATTCTTCTCCTTCCTCCCGCGTCAACCCTGTCCCTCTCTCTCTCCTCCTCTCTCACGCCGGAGCTCCTTCCTGCCCTCGACCCGCCGCCGTCCGGCTGCCGTGCGGCACACCGCCCATACCGGTCGACACCTCTCCCTCCGGCGCACCTCACCACCAATTCCCAGCCCCATCCGACCGGCCGTTTGGCCGGAAAATCCCCTTAAAGCCTACACGGTTTTTGGCTTGATCCGCCGCCGTCGCTCCACCTCCGGCCACCATTTCTTCACCACATCATCACTGGTCCCTTGATGTCCTAACCCACCTATTTTCGGCCTCCAACAGTCACCGAAACAGCTCCCACGAGCTAGCTTTCCTTTTTGGGAAATTCGGCCATCAACCTCCATTTCTGCCGCCACCCACGGCCAACCACCACTTCCAATAGCTTCACAATCATCCCTAGACCATTCCCTATCAATCCCAAGCCCTCGTTTGTCCCCGTTCAAAAGTGGGTATTTTACAACCCACGGCCACAGTGAATTTTCACTGTAACGTTGCTTTTTCTCCGCCGTTTGCAACGCCGAGTGTTTTCTAAAATTACCGTATAGCGCTGTAAGTATTTCCCAAACCCTATTCTCAAATTTAAATATATATTGCTCATTCAATAATTTTATCTGCTGGTTAGTTGATTCCGGACTGTGTCCGAGGAGTTCGGGGGTCGGATGGATGAAGGACGGAGTTGCTTGTTTATTTGATTTATGTTGATGGTTTATTTTTGTGCATTGATATGGCATTTACATGGTGCATGAACGTGTGTGTTTGTTTAATTGTGAAAAGCCTGTTTATTGGCGTAAGTGGACTTACGAGTGCGTGTGTATCACGACCCCAAGCCGGGATGGGGTATTATCTCGGTGGAGCTCCTCTGGTCACTCGGGAGTGAAATAAACTGAGTGATGTCCCCTGGGTTGTCACTGGGCGACAACGGGAGCGGGGGCTAGGGGTTGCTTGGCTACGAACGCGTCGGGCGCGAAACCGGGCATCGCCCTACGCACCGACTCCGTGGCCCTTCGCTGGTGAGGGCCAGAGGATGCTTGGCTATGAACATGCGGGGCGTGGAACTGGGCATCGCTCGTTAGGTGTCACATGCGTGGTGGTACTCTGCGGTGTGGCACTAGAGCCAGGGTGTGCAGATGACCCCTAGGGGAGGTCATGGTGCATACAGATAAAATGGTTTTTGGTTTGAGACGGTTATAGAGGCCAAATGTGACTTTTGGCGTGGTTTTTGGAAAATATGTGTTTTGGGGCCAAATGGGATTTTTGGCGTGTGTGGAAAAAATATGTTTTTATGGGTTTTGCGCATTGGCATCACTTCATGCATTTTGTTTGAGTTCTATGTATTCTTATCTGGTGGTGTTTGGGTTTTACTTACCTGCGGTACCATTTTTTGGTTCCGTAGCTTTTGGTGCAGGTTTTGAGGATGAGGAGGAGGAGGCTGAGCCCGAGGATGCGGCTCCGCCGGGTTGCTGATGTTATGCTTTATATTTGGTTTAAAACTATATTAGTGTTTTTGTAATATTTTATGTATGTTTTAAATAGCTTGTAATACGTTAAGAAAAATTCTGGTACTTAGTTTTATGGCTTTCGTTATCTGCTGCGTGTTTCTTCGTGCACATATGTTGCCTTTGCACACACTTGGCACCCGTCGTTAGGGTGGTGACCCGGGTTGTCACCATCCGGACGTCTCGATTTTCCCGCGTCTGTGCGTGGGGATTTGGGGGCGTCACAGGTGGTATCAGAGCGGTTTGGCTCTAGGTAAAACCACAAGTCCCGTAGGTAGTACCAGAATGTTTTTTTTAAAGTCGTGTTTTAAAAATTATGTTAAGTAAAGTTATTTGATTTGTTTTATTTTGTTTTACTTGTTTTTTTTGTTTGAGCTTGTTTGTTTGTTTTATTTATTTGGTTATGTTTTTGCAAGTTGGTTTCTTTTGTTTTCTGTGATGTGGTGTTGGTCAGTGGTTCTGTTTTTGTTTGTTGTTGGTTTTATTTGTTTTGTTTTCTGAAAGGGGGTCAAAGGTTGTGGTGACAGGAAAAAATGGGGAGACCAAGGAAATCTACTCAGGAGCCACGGGACAATACCTCAAGGGATGACTCCATAGCCGAAGCAATACGGCAGATGACGGAGTTCATGCAGCAGAATATTAGGCCACAACAGACAGGGCCTTGGCCACAACAAGGAGGACCTTGGCCACCACAAGGGGGTCCCCGGCCACAACAAGGAGGGCCTTGTCCACAGCAAGGAGGGTTTTGGCCACAGCCAGAGGGTCCTTGGCCACATCAGGGAGGGCTTTGGATGTACCCAGGAGGGTTCAGTAGCATGGTGCAAGCCGGATGCACCTATGAGCGCTTCCTGGCGTATAGGACTCCACACTTCACTAAGAAGAGGATCCACTTCAAGCTGGAAAATGGATCAAAGATCTGGAAAGAACCTTTGAGGTGTGTGGATGCACTGAGGCACAGCAAGTACTCTACGCCAGCTATCTCTTGCAAGGTACCGCGTCTGATTGGTGGGATACCAAGAGGGTGATGCTGGAATCAGAATTGGGGTCTTTCGCTGCTGTGACCTGGCAGCGCTTCAAGAAGGAGTTTAATGACCGCTTCTTTCCCGCAGCGGTAAGGAAGCAAAAGGCAAGAGAGTTCTCAAATCTGGTCCAAGGGGGCTCGACAGTGGAACAGTACGCCCGGAGATTCATAGAACTTGGGCGATTTGCTCCTCATCTTATCGCCACAGAGGAGATGCGAGCTGATCATTTTCAGGAGGGACTACGCCCTGATATACGCCATATGGTGGTCAGCCATTGGATATCCACTTTTCAGGAATTAGTGGATGTGGCCACCCTTGTGGAGCGAGAAAATAATCTGAGTATGGGCTCCCCTCCAGGGCATAAGAGACGGAGTTTTTCTGGTGAAGGAAGCAGCTCCGGTTCACCCCAGAAATTTGTTCAGCAGACCGGAACTCGACCTCAAACGTCCTCAGGTGTTCGTATGGGAGGACGGGTACCAATTTGTGGAGCATGCAATAGAGCTTATGAGGGCGAGTGTCAGGTGAGTAGTGGACCTCAGTGTTACCGGTGCGGCCAAGTGGGACATATTGCTCGGGATTGCCCCGTCAGAGTTCAAGGAAGCCGTGGAGGTAGACACGGTGGAAGAACCAACCCGAGACAAGCAGTGCAAGCCCGGGTTTATGCTGTCACACCCGGAGAGGTGGATGATGAGGCGCCAGCGACCCATGATGTTGGGGTAATTACAGGTATGGATTAATTTAATTTTAAGTTGGATTTAATTTTGGTGTATTTGGTTTCTCTTTTGTTTTTTTGGATTTCATGGGTTGATGTGTTGGTTCAGGAAGAGTCCGTTTGTATGAGTTTTATGCTTGCACTTTGTTTGATTCCAGTGCGTCGCAGTCATTTGTATCTTCCACGTTTGCGCGGGTGTGTAATTTGGTCACGGAACCGTTGCCGAAGTCTATGGCAGTGGCTTTACCCGATGGTGAAATGGTGTGGTGTTCCAAAGTTGCTTTGGGATGCCCGTTAAATTTTGAGGGAAGGTTCTTGGATGCTGATTTGGTGGTATTCAAGCTGTTGGGTTTTGATATCATCCTCGGGATGGATTGGCTATACCGATATTCTGCGAGTATTAATTGCAGAAGTCGGATAATTACCTTTCAGCTTCCAGATGGTGATTGTCTGGAATTTGCAGGGAGTAAGTTAAAAGAAAAGCCGGTAATTATATCGGCAATTCAAGCAAAAAGGGAGATTGCATGGGGAGCGGATGCATTCTTGGTTCAGATGGTGTCCACGCCGTCCGAGGAGAAGTCTTTGGCAGACATTCCAGTTGTGGAAGAATTCCCCGATGTGTTTGTGGACAACTTGCCCGGACTACCCCCTGTGCGGGAAATGGAATTTGTTATAGACTTGAAACCTGGAGCGGCTCCTGTGCATAAAGCTCCTTATCGCATGGCACCGACTGAATTAAAAGAGTTGAAGACTCAGTTGCAAGAACTGGTAGAGAAGGGATTTATTCAGCCTAGTACTTCACCGTGGGGTGCACCAGTTTTGTTTGTTAAAAAGAAAGATGGAACCCTCCGTATGTGCATAGATTATCGGGAATTGAATAAGGTGACCATCAAAAATAAATATCCTCTCCCGCGGATAGATGATTTATTTGATCAGCTTCAAGGAGCAGCCGTGTTCTCTAAAATTGATCTGAGGTCGGGATACTACCAGCTGAGGATCAGAGACAAGGATGTGCCTAAAACTGCCTTCAGGTCGAGGTATGGGCATTATGAATTTAAGGTGATGCCGTTTGGGTTAGCTAATGCCCCTGCTGCTTTCATGGATTTAATGAATCGAGTATTTCGGCCTTATCTGGATTCATTTGTGGTAGTATTCATCGATGATATTCTGATTTATTCCCGAGATGTTGAAGAGCATGTGTATCATCTTCGTCTGGTACTTGGGAAATTGAGAGAACACCAGTTGTACGCCAAGCTCAGCAAGTGTGAATTCTGGTTGGAAGAAGTTAAATTTCTTGGGCATGTAATTTCCCGAGATGGAGTGGCTTTTGACCCTAGTAAGGTAGAAGCCATTTTGTCATGGCAGCGCCCGACTACAGTGCGCGAGATCCGGAGTTTCTTAGGGCTGGCTGGATACTACCGAAGATTTGTAGAGGGATTTGCTCGCCTATCCGGACCTCTCACAGCTTTGACTCGGAAGAATACAGAATTTGTTTGGTCAGATAAGTGTGAGACAAGCTTCCAAGAATTAAAGAACAGGTTGACAACGGCACCAGTGTTAGCGCTTCCAGAACCGCATAAGCCTTTCGTAGTCTTCAGTAATGTATCTAAGTTTGGTTTGGGTTGTGTCCTTATGCAGGAAGGACGGGTTGTAGCCTATGCATCTCGTCAGCTAAAGGACCATGAGAAGAATTATCCGACGCATGATTTAGAATTGGCTGCGATTGTTTTTGCTCTCAAGATCTGGCGGCACTTCTTGTATGGGGAATCTTGTGAGGTTTTTACTGATCACAAGAGCTTGAAGCATTTGTTTTCCCAGAAAAATCTAAATATGAGGCAGAGGTGATGGCTAGAGCTAATTAGTGACTATCAGTGTGAGATCAAGTACCATCCGGGGAAGGCTAATATAGTTGCTGATGCTTTGAGCCGGAAGTCGCACTTGGAAGATGAAGCCGAGTCGTCAGAATTGGATTCGTTGCTTTGTGGGATGAGAAGGCTCCTTATTGAGAGTTCGCAGCAAGAAGAGATTTTATCTTCAGTTCTGGATATTCGGGTAACCGATTTTGAAGAATTGAAGACTATTCAAAGGAAGGATCCGAAGTTGCTGAATATCAGGAAAAGAGTCAGAAAATCTCGAGGGCCGTTGCATTATAGCATGGATAACGATGGGATACTTCGGTTCCGAGATCGCAGAATGGTCCCTAAAGATTCAGAATTCAAGGAGCGGATCATGGCGGAAGCTCATATGGCCCATTATTCAGTTCATCCCGGCAGTACAAAGATGTATCGGGACTTGAAGAAAAATTACTGGTGGGATGGAATGAAAAAGGATATTGCCTTATATGTTGAGAAATGCCACACATGCCGTCAAGTGAAGGCCGAGCATCAAAGACCTGCAAGTATGCTCCAACCCCTCCCTATTCCTGAGTGGAAATGGGATGACATCACGATGGACTTTGTAGTGGGTTTGCCGAGAACGCCTAGTGGGAAAAATTCTGTTTGGGTGATTGTTGACCGGTTAACGAAGAGTGCTCATTTCCTGCCTGTTAATAACACTGACTCTTTGGGTAAGTTGACCCGCTTGTATGTCAAGGAGATAGTGCGGCTGCACGGCATACCAAAGAGTATAGTGTCAGATCGAGACCCAAGGTTTACGTCGCAGTTCTGGAAGAGTTTGCAGGCAGCTTTGGGTACTAAGTTGAAGTTCAGTACTGCATATCACCCGCAGACAGACGGCCAGTCAGAGCGCACAATACAGACCCTTGAAGACATGTTGCGAGCATGTGTCATGGAATTTCAAGGGAGTTGGGAAAACCATTTGCCGCTCATCGAGTTTGCATATAATAATAGCTTCCATGCGACTATTCAGATGGCTCCGTATGAGGCTCTTTATGGGAGAAAGTGCAGGTCGCCCTTGTGTTGGGATGAAGTCGGGGAGAGTAGGATAATTAGACCCGAAATAATTCAAGAGATGCAAAGCCAAGTCCGGATCATCAGAGATAAAATGGCGGCAGCTCAGAGTCGCCAGAAAAGGTACGCTAATACCAGGAGGAGAGAGTTGTCTTTTGAAGTTGGTGATTGGGTTTATCTCAAAGTCTCTCCCATGAGATTTGTTAAGCGTTTTGGTAAGAAGAGGAAGTTGGATCCAAGGTATGTCGGACCTTTTCAGATTCTGGAGAAGGTAGGGTCCGTCGCCTATAGAGTTGCTTTGCCAGGATATTTTGGGGATATTCATGATGTCTTCCATGTATCATCCCTGAAGAAGAGCTTTGGACAGCAAGAGCCACGCTTCGTCGACCCAGCGGGTATTCAGTTGCAACCGGATCTCACTTATGAAGTTGTTCCGTCGCAGATCATGGATTGGAAGGAGCAACAGTTAAAGTCCAAGACGATACCTTTGGTTAAGGTGGCTTGGGGAGATCCGTTAGCTCAAGACTTCTCTTGGGAGCGAGTAGCGGACATGAGGGAGCAGTACCCGTACTTGTTTGAAGGATGAAGGTATGTATCCTAATCTTGGTCACAGATGGTTTGTGTGTTTTTATGTGGCCTCTTTAAGTTGGTGGTTGATCTTGCAAATTTCGAGGACGAAATTTGTTTTTAAGAGGGGGAGGATGTGATGACCCGCTTTCGCGTGTATTTTCACTGAATGGTTGTTTTTATTTTAATTAATATATTAGTTTATTTATTTTAATTTATTGCATTTTAAAATTTGGTTTTTAATTTATTTGATGATGTGTTTTATTTCTTTTAGTCGTTTACGGTTTTTAATCTCGTTTCGGCGGTTTAGTTTTGTTTTCCCGGAATGAGGATTAGACCTCATCTTCTTTTCCTACACCTCTTTTCCCTTTTTCCTTTTTCTTTTCCTTTTTCTCTTTTTCTTCTTTTTCTTTTTTCTTTTTCTTCTTTCTTTTTCTCTTTTTTCTTTCTTTTCTTTTTTTCTTCTCCTTCCTCCCGCGTCGACCCCGTCCCTCTCTCTCTCCTCCTCTCTCACGCCGGAGCTCCTTCCTGCCCTCGACCCGCCGCCGTCCGGCCGCCGTGCGGCACACCGCCCATACCAGTCGACACCTCTCCCTCCGGCGCATCTCACCACCAATTCCCAGCCTCATCCGGCCGGCTGTTTGGCCGGAAAACCCCCTTAAAGCCTACACGATTTTTGGCTCGATCCGCCGCCGTCGCTCCACCTCCGGCCACCATTTCTTCACCACATCATCACCGGTCCCTTGCCGTCCTAACCCACCTATTTTCGGCCTCCAACGGTCACCGGAACAGCTCCCACGAGTTAGCTTTCATTTTTGGAAAATCCGGCCATCAACCTCCATTTCTGCCGCCACCCACGGCCAACCACCACTTCCAATAGCTTCACAATCATCCCTAGACCATTCCCTATCAATCTCAAGCCCTGGTTTGTCCCCGTTCAAAAGTGGGTATTTTACAACCCACGGCCACAGTGAATTTTCACTGTAACGTTGCTTTTTCTCCGCCGTTTGCAATGCCGAGTGTTTTCTAAAATTACCGTATAGTGCTGTAAGTATTTTCCAAACCCTATTCTCAGATTTAAATATATATTGCTCATTCAATAATTTTATCTGCTGGTTGGTTGATTCCGGACTGTGTCCGAGGAGTTCGGGGGTCGGATGGATGGAGGACGGAGTTGCTTGTTTATTTGATTTATGTTGATGGTTTATTTTTGTGCATTGATATGGCATTTACATGGTGCATGCACGTGTGTGTTTGTTTAATTGTGAAAAGCCTGTTTATTGGCGTAAGTGGACTTACGGGTGCGTGTGTATCACGACCCCAAGCCGGGATGGGGTATTATCTCGGTGGAGCTCCTCTGGTCACTCGGGAGCGGAATAAACTGAGTGATGTCCCCTGGGTTGTCACTGGGCAACAACGGGAGCGGAGGCTAGGGGTTGCTTGGCTACGAACGCGCAGGGCACGGAACCGGGCATCGCCCTACGCACCGACTCCGTGGCCCTTCGCTGGTGAGGGCTAGAGGATGCTTGGCTACGAACACGCGGGCCGTGGAACTGGGCATCGCTCGTTAGGTGTCACATGCATGGTGGTACTCTGCGGTGTGGCACTGGAGCCAGGGTGTGCGGATGACCCCTAGGGGAGGTCATGGTGCATACAGATAAAATGGTTTTTGGTTTGAGACGGTTATAGAGGCCAAATGTGACTTTTGGCATGGTTTTTGGAAAATATGTGTTTTGGGGCCAAATGAGATTTTTGGCGTGTGTGGAAAAAATATGTTTTTATGGGTTTTGCGCATTGGCATCACTTCATGCATTTTGTTTGAGTTCTATGTATTCTTATCTGGTGATGTTTGGGTTTTACTTATCTGCGGTACCATTTTTTGGTTCCGTAGCTTTTGGTGCAGGTTTTGAGGATGAGGAGGAGGAGGCTGAGCCCGAGGATGCGGCTCCGCCGGGTTGCAGATGTTGTGCTTTATATTTGGTTTAAAACTATATTAGTGTTTTGTAATATTTTATGTATGTTTTAAACAGCTTGTAATACATTAAGAAAAATTCTGGTACTTAGTTTTATGGCTTTCGTTATCCGCTGTGTGTTTTTTCGTGCACATATGTTGCCTTTGCACACACTTGGCACCCGTCGTTAGGGTGGTGACCCGGGTTGTCACCATCCAGATGTCTCGATTTCCCCGCGTCCGTGCGTGGGGATTTGGGGGCGTCACACAGGAGGTCTTTGACTCTTTACTTTTCAACTTGTTTTATACAATTGGAAGGCTTTCGTCCAGGGGAGGGTAGAGTAGTCGAGAGTTTAATTTATTTTCCTTACTTTTCGTGGAGGCAAAAGAGGGCGGCTTCAATGCTAGTTCTTTCTTCTTCTTTTCATTTCGTTCAGCGCAATGGAGGCTTGAGATTTGTTTTATTTTTTCGTTGCTTTTAGTTCTTAGTTTTTTTTACTTTAGTTCCAAGGCTATTCGGTTGGTTTGCATTTTATTTTCTTGTTAGTTTAATCTCTTTCCAGACCTTAAGGAGCCGGCAGGAGATTTGGATGCTGGGCTTGTTTTTTTCATTTCAGTTTTATTTTTTTTGTTATCCAGTTTTACTTGTTAGTTCTTAGTTGCTGTCGGCTGGTTTCTTTACTTCCATGCATATTTATTATTTTGGCAGTTTATTTCTCTCTTGTTTATTTTACTTCAGCTTTTAATAGACTCACAGATGCTTAGAGAGATTATCCATTTAGAAATGATAGGCTAGATTTTTAGACTTGGGATTCAATGAGTAACCTATGACTGATTTGGGGTGGTTTTTCTTCAATATTATGTGATTTCAATGATTAACTTGGTAGATGATATTTCAGTTTACATCTAGAAAGGATCGAAGTTCTTTGTTCTTGGTTTAGATTAGTTGTAGACGTAAAGGCACAATTAATACTTGAACAAGTAACAAGACTTTGATGGTTTTCTTTCACTTTTTTTTTTTACAATTGTTATATAATCTGTCAAGTAGTTTTGTTCGACCAAAAATTGTTGTTCATTGCTATATTATTCGACCATGACTTCTAGGAATAGGATCATGGTTGAAAGAATGTGAAAAGAGAAGTAAATCCATCTCCAAATCAGTGGGTGAAAATTGTATCCCAAGTGTTTGTTTTATTGTTTCTTACAAGTTTAATTCATTTGCTACACTTTTTTTTTCTAAACTTATTAGTTTTGGTAATTTTAGAAACATAGATTCACATTAATTTTCAACTTTCATAATCGATACATTTTTTTACACAAAGGAAATTTCACGAACGCTTTGATAACGCTTTGTCCCTGTGGAATATGATCCTGGACCCATCCTTGTATTATTTTGACAGCTTCTACGCTTGGAAGACAAAATTATAAGCTGACCACAAGCCAAATTCATTGTTTTGAGTCATGCATGCGTTAATGACTTCCAATCTATTCAAAAAGTTTAACATATGGATCACACACAAAATTTATCTCATACCAAGCTTTCTAAATAAGATAAAATATGCATATGAATAAACATTATCTAATTAAATCTCAAGTTAAGCATAAACTCATGCTATTAATCAATTTAAATCACAACTTGTATTTTTTCTTATTAACCATTTTTCCATTTAAAATCAATAATAATGTCATGATGAATTTAAAATACATTGGTTTTAAATAGCTAAAATATGCAATATTTCAGCTCAATCATATATGAGAAGGAACGGGTCTTGGCGGGAAAGCCTTGGTCTTTTGACAAGTCCCTTGTGTGTTTGTTCAACTGTGAAGATTGCTTAGCACCAAAGGATATTGAATTTAATATTGAACCTTTCTGGCTACAACTGCATGATCTTCCCTTTGCTGGCAAAACAATGGGAGAGAAGTTGGGAGCAGCAGCTGGACAGGTTGTTTCAGTAGATGTAGATGCAGGTGATATGGCATGGGGAAGTTATCTCAGGGTCAGAGTGTTGCTGGACATAACTAAACCCCTTACCCATGGTAAAGTCATGAACATGGGAGGAAAACGTTATTGGATACCTTTCAAATATGAAAGGCTACCAACCTTTTGTTTTCAGTGTGGGGCAATCAAGCATGAAGCTCTGTCTTGCTCAAGGTCTCTTTTGGGTGGAAAATCATGAGAGGAAACTGCAATGCAATACAGATCCTGGCTTAGAGCCAACTCCCAGCAGAGAAGTTCACAGTTTTTTGGCAAGAAAGGAGGTAGGTCATTTCGAGAATTCAGACAGTTGGCGCCAAAACAAATCTGGGGATTGTAGGTATGAGAAGGATGGGATGGGATATAATGACCATGGCAAATTTGCAGCAGATTTAGAGCAAGCCGATATGGGGAGCTCTGACAACTACCAACTAAGTGGACTTTTACATGGCAAAGGCAGCAAATACAATTCCAACAACCAATCTGACATCCCTCTTTAGGCAAGTTGTGATAGCTTTGGAAATCCTCACGTGGCCAAAGCGAATGCCAGGGACCATGTGCAACCTAAGCTAGTCCTACCCAACCAAGGCCTATTACGAGGAAAGAAGTCCTGTGCAGTACAAGTCCTCCCAGGGACACCCCTCAAGTCAGCTCCCCTTCTCAAAACTCTCCCATTAAACAAATTAGATCGGGCCACCCTAAAGGACCCATGTGGAAAAGAAGAGCAAGAAGCTTGGGTCCTAAGGGAGTGCAGGACCCTTCTAAGGTCCAGGAACCTCCTGATATTCCCATGAATGAGATCAATGACATTAACCAAAATAAAAGGCTAGGTGAAGAGTGGCATGGACTCATCAGGACTAGAAGGAGAGCAAAGCAAGCTAAGTTGGCAGTGGCTGGTGTCCAGCCTTGCCAATTCCCATGAAACACTTAGCTTGGAACTGCCGAGGGTTTGGGAACCCTCAAACAGTTCGTGAACTTCACCTCTTGGTGAAGGAAAAGAGCCCGGATGTGATATTTTTGTGTGAAACTAAATGTAGAAGGGAAAGAATGGAATCTATCAGGGACAAACTTAAATTTGACTTCTGTTTTTCAGTGGACTGTAATGGAAGGAGTGGTGGTTTGGCTTTTATTTGGAAGAAGGAAATGGAGGCTAAGTTAGACTCTTACTCACATCACCATATTTCCATCTCTATTAACTCAGATAATATGAGCAATAAAAGGACCTTAACAGGCATCTATGGTCAACCTGCTACTGCAAAAAGAAGTGAAAGCTGGGACCTACTGAGATTAATCCATACCAAAATCAACAATCCTTGGCTGTGTGTAGGAGATTTTAATGAAATCCGCTTCCAAGAGGAACAAATTGGCTCTAATGCTTGTCCCTTCCAACAAATGGAGGAATTCAGAGTGGCTCTAGCTGATTGTGGATTGAATGACATTGGTTTCATTGGTTCCAAATATACCTGGTGCAACAAGAGGGAGGGATCGGATTTCACTAAATCTAGACTGGATAGAGCATTGGTAAATGAGGATTGGCTAAGCATCTATGCTAATAACCAGGCCATTGTGCTCCCAGGCCAGTGCTCTGATCATAACCCTCTTTTAATAGAGTGTGTGAATCCTGATCAAGAAGTAGTCCCAAAACAGAAGATATTCAGGTATGAAGTGGCATGGGGAAAAAGAGAGGGTTGTAGTGAACTGGTGCAAGCTACATGGAAACAGAATCTTTCTGAGACACCAAAGATCACAACTATTCGAAAAGTTATGGAAGTGTGCAGAAACAAACTCAAGTCCAGGAGCAAGGAGGCATTTAGGAACCATAAAAGGCTACTAAGGTTCTGCTTGGTAAGTGAGATGAAAATTTTGAGTTTAAGATAAAATATTAAAATATTATATTTTAATATTATTATTTTTTTGAGATTTGAAAAAGTTAAGAAAAAGTTAAATTATTTATTATATTTTGTATGGGGATTTGAGAAAGTTGTAATGATGAGATGAGAATTTTGAGTTTGAGATGAAAATTTTTATCTACCAAACGGAACCTAAATCAAAAAAGAGAAGTACTAAGACAGCTCCAAGAATCTGATCTAGGCCAGCATAGTAGCTAGATTAAATCTATTCAAAGAGAGTTAGATGGACTTCTGGAAGAGGAAGAGCTGAAGTGGAGACAAAGAGCCAAGCAAAGGTGGCTGAAAGATGGAGATAGGAACACCAAATTCTTCCATAAGTGTTCTACTCAAAGAAAACAAGTAAACTCTATTAAGAAGGTTGCTAGTGAGGAAGGAGTGTTAGCATACAGTCATGAAGAGGTTGCTAAAACCTTCCAATCCTTCTACCAAAATCTGTTCACCACCTCAAAACCATCGAGTATAGAAGCAACACTGCAGTCTTTCCAGCCTTCAGTCAGTGAAGAAATGAATGTTTTACTAGCTAAGGATTTTATAGAAAAGGAAGTGGTTACAGCCATTAAAGACATGAACCCACTGGGATCTCCTGGTCTAGATGGTTTCCCATCTGTTTTTTACCACCATCACTGGGACATAATTGGTAAGAAGATTACAGAAGCAGCACTTGAAGCCCTCAACCATAGGAAGGGAATTATTAAGCTCAATTAGACTTTTATAACTCTGATACCAAAAAAGAAATCCCCTCAAGCTGTTACAGATTATAGACCCATCAGCCTATGCAATGTTCTATACAAGATCATTTTTAAAGCAATTGCAAATAGGCTCAAACTCATCCTGCCCAACATTATTTCCCCAACTCAAAGTGCTTTTGTTCCAGGGAGATTAATCTCAGATAATGTGATTGTTGCATATGAATTGTTGCACTCTATGCAAACCAGACTAAAAGGGAAACTGAATGGTTTTATGGCCTTAAAACTTGACATGAGTAAGGCCTATCACCGTGTGGAGTGGGACTTTTTGCAAAGAGTCATGGAAAAGATGGGCTTTGCTGATAGGTGGGTAAGTTTGGTGATGGAATGTTAGTTACTCACTGCTAATCAATGGCAATCCTCAAGAGTCTTTCTCACCTTCTAGAGGAATCAGGCAGGGAGAGCCTCTATCTCCCTACCTCTTTATTATTTTCTCAGAATTCTTAAGCCATAGCCTTAACCAAGCTGAACTGCAGGGCCTTATTTCTGGTATCCCAACTATTCGAGGGGGCCTACATGTAACTCACCTGCTTTTTGCAGATGATAGTCTGGTCTTTTGTAAGTCAAACCCAGCTGAATGGAGTAGGTTACAACAAGTCCTCAACAAGTATGAACAAGCCACTGGTCAAAGACTGAACCTGGACAAAACTTCTATCTTCTTCAGTAACAACACCAAGCTAGAGGTCCAATAAACCATCCTCCAACAAGTAGGGATTAAAGCCTCTGGTCCTTTTGATAAGTACTTGGGGTTACCATCCTATGTGGGAAGACAAAAAATTAAAACCTTCAGTTCAGTGCTGGACAGAGTCAAGACTAAAATGGCAAATTGGAAGACTACTGTTTTGTCTCAAGCTGGGAAAGAGACCTTGCTGAAATTTGTGTTGCAGTCAATCCCAACTTATAGCATGGGCATTTTTAAACTTCCCAAATCTATTATAAGATGTCTCAACCAGCTGTTGCAATCCTTTTGGTGGGGTCAAAAAGATAGCAGGTCGAAGATACACTGGCTGAGTTGGCAGGCCCTTGGAAAACCCAAGAAAGAAAGGGTCTGGGGTTTAGAGACTTTGAGTTCTTTAACCTTGCCTTATTGGCCAAACAAGGGTGGAGGATCATCAAAAATCCATCCTCCCTTGTAGCTCAAATCCTAAAAGCTAAATACTTTCTGAACTCATAATTCCTCTCAGTCAAACCAAGAGCTAATGATTCCTTTGTTTGGAGGAGCTTCCTCTCAGCAAGATCTGTTCTCAAGGAGGGACTTATATGGAGACTAGGAGATGGACAAAAAGTTAAGATTTGGCAGGACAAGTGGCTTCCATGCCCTTCCAATTACAAAGCCTATCACCATCCTAACTGCTGATGCAACAGTCTCTGAACTCATTAATCGAGATACTATGCAATGGGATCTACCCCTCATTCAAGCTATTTTTTCAGAAACTGAGGCTAACTTAATTTGCAAGATGACCCTTAGCCCATGCAGGAGCCAAGATGTTTTGACATGTTGATGCTCAAGCAATGGCAAATTCTCAGTGAGAAGTGCCTATCACCTACAAGGCACCATTAAAGAAGACAGCAAGGGCCAATCCTCAGAACAACCCTACAATTCAAGCTTTTGGAACAAACTTTGGGGTATCCAAGCTCCTCAAGCCACCAAGTCCTTCTTGTGGAGGGCTGCAAAGAAGTCCCTTACTATGAATCTGAACTTGCACAAGAGAAAGGTGGTGGAGTCGTGGAGTCTCCACTATGCCCAATTTGCTTCAGGTATCCTGAATCAGTCTCACATGCCCTATGGACTTGTGCAGCAGCTAAAGATGTATGGTCAAAAAGCTCAAGAAGGATACAGAAATTGGACATTCTAAATGGCTCTTTCAAAGCGATCCTAATGCCCTTTTGGAACCAACTGTCCAAGTGGGAACTCACAGAAATTGTAGTCATTGCAAAGGCAATTTGGCATAGGAGGAATACTTGGATTTTTGAGAAACAGTTTTAGTCCCCTTCTCAGGTGTCAAAGCAGGTTGATGCAGAGATGACAGCCATTGGTACTTGGTTAGAAAATGGGGAAAAACAGGTTAAGTGACTCACTCAAAAATGAGTAGCACTAATGCTATCCCAAGTGCAGGAGGATGTCGTGTAATAATTAGGAATAAATTCCTAAATCGTCTCCTCAGGGAAAGTTGCTTAAACTTAAACTCGTTGAAAAAATGTGAAAAACTTCACAAAGAGAAAATAAAATGATGGTATGTGCAATGGATGGAAAAAGGTACTAGTCATGGACTAGATTCATATTTTTAGATTTTGATTGTCGGATTGGAATGTAAAAGACTAATAAATTAAACTCAGAAATTAATAAAACTAAATTAAGAATTAAACTAAATTAGAAAGTAATTGACAAAACATGAACTGAAAATTGAAAATGCCCAAAACTTTCTAGAATTCATCTTTGTATTTAAATCACAAATTCTCAAAATAACACATAACAATTATAATCACTATTAAATGAAAACTTAAAGAAGTAAGAAAAATAAATAACATGAAATAAGTAAACAGCAAATAAATTACCAAAACTTCTAAGCCAAAACAAAATCTCAAAAGTATTCCATAAACTTTAAACTGAAGTTAAATAAAATAGAGAACGAAAAGTCTAGACGAAAACTCCCCTTCAGCATTCAATTGAAATCTAAAGCAAAAAGGAACAACTTCTCATCTATCATTCTTGAAAATTAATCTCCAAACCTTTAATGAAAACTCTAGAACAATTCCTCTACTCCCCACGTATAATGTTTCAGAAAAATCAAAAACAAAAACAAAAGCTTACAACCAAACCTTTCTTGCAATAAATTAAGGTAACAAACTTAATGAGAACTCCTAGAACAATTCTTTTTGTTTCATGAAACGAACTAGCACACTTGATTAAAACTTCTAAAACAATTCCTTTTGTTGCATGAAACAAACTAGCACACTTCCTAGAAATTAAGGTATTACACTTAATGAAATAAAATTCTAGAACAATTCTTAATATACTTAATAAAAATTCTAAAACAACAAAGCATTGAAGCTAAAAGGAAAAACAAATTTGCTGAACACAAGAAGGAGCCAATTCTTTCAAGAACATAACAAAGAAATAACAAAGAAGCAAGTTGTAGTTGTGTCCTCTTTGGTTCGGACTGCATCCCCTTTTATAGCCGAACAACTTGGCTAGTTGCCTCTTACATTCATACTTCATTTGCATTCACACTCAATAGCCGCCTCTTGAAGAATCATTTTATTCAATCAATCTTTTCCTCAATTCAAACCAAGCACGGATCCACGTTCCCCTTTCTCTCATCCGTTGCTTTATATGAGTCAAGCTCTCTTTCCCTTTTCTTTATTCAAGCTTCAATGAATTTCCACTTTTAATCCCCTTCAATCACGGCATGATTTTTCTCTTCCAACCCACACATCTTCACGCCTAACTTTATTGAAAATTCATACACGGCACTCTACTCATCCACTCCCCTATGTTTTTACTCCACCGTTCAGCCACATATTGGTATATATATATATATGTATATATAAAGAGCTGCCTCAATTTGGTACTGCCCTTCCTCCAAGTCAAGTAATGCACACTTCACTTTAAGAATAATTCCAGCCGACTTCTCTTATCTCTTCTCTTCAATCTGTTTTTAAATTCAAACCAAGCAACCAAGTCTAACACGGTATGTATACAGAAAATTCAGCACATCATTCACACGTCTCTCTCTATTTCCTTCCATTCAAAAAGAAAATGAACTGCAGAAAAATAAGATTCCTCCACCTTTACGTAATACATGACCACCGACTACACATTTCAGCCAGCACCGACTCACCTATTAAGACTTCTCACTCAAACCAAGTTAAACACGGCAGTGCATGCACTCTCTTCCCCTTCTATAGACTTCCAAGTAACCTCACTCAAACCAAGTCAAACACGGCAGTGCATGCACTCTCTTCCCCTTCTATAGACTTCCACTTAACCTGCCCTCTAACTCTCCAACCGACTTCACACAGCACCAACTTTTAGTTCCAGCACATCATGCACCCACCATAACTCTCTCTATGTCCATCTCTGGAAAATTACAGCCGACCTCCTTTCTTTAATCAATTAAGCACATACTCTCCTCACTTCCTTCCTTCTTTCTCTCACCTCCAACCATGTACATCTCTATTCTCTCCCTCTCTACTCATGACCAACTCTAATCCCCAACCGACTCACACTTGGTTCAAAACTCTGCACCGACCAGCCACACACACACACACACACACATATATATATATATATATAGATGGTTGAATTCAAGTTGGTGCTGCCAAACTCCTTCCTCCAAGTCAAGCATAGCACGGCATGCTCTTCCATATTTATTTATTTATTTATTTTTTCTTTTCAACATGCCTCTTCTTGGTTTCAGCCTCCTTTTTGGACTTGGGTTGAGTTGGTAGGATGAAGTGCATATGGCACTCTTCAATCTAGAGGTGGTCATCAATTCAATATGTCTTTCCATGCCATGTGTATAGGACCTACAAGCCAAAATTCATTGTTTTGAGTCATGCATGAGTTAATGACTTCCAATCTATTAAAACAATTTAACATATGGATCACACACAAAATTTATCTTATACCAAGCTTTCTAAATAAAATATGCATATGAATAAACATTATCCAATTAAATCTCAAGTTATAAAATTAAGCACAAACTCATGCTATTAATAAATTTAAATCACAACTTGTATTTATTGTTATTAACCATTTTTCCATTTAAAACCAATAATAATGTCATGATGAATTTAAAATACATTGGTTTTAAATAGCTAAAATATGCAATATCTCAGCTCAATCACACCCCCCAACTAGCGTTTTGCTAATCCTTGAGCAAAATAGTGAAAATTAATTGAGATGAATATTGCATAAAGATCAAAATTCAAACAAAAACAATCGAACACAATTCTGAATTCTCACAAAAGTGACATGTTACTACTCAACCCCCATGGGTTATACCCACCAAGACTATCTCAACAATCTTTCACATAGAATTAAGGCAAACATCTCAGGACTCAAATGTGTGTGTGGAGCTAGACCAGTTGTGTGTTCCTCATTACTAGCCATGATTTGCCATAGGATTTTTTCAACCTTAAGATTAATCATTGCTGATTCTAACTACCTCAAAGCCCAAGGAACTAGCAGTTTTCACGCCAGCTCTGTTTTTAAAGGTTGAATACTCAACCCCCAAAGTCTTGGGTAACTGTTTCTAGCCCTTTTTACTTAAGAAAGTTCACTAAGTTGCCTTTATTCTTTTTTTTTTTCAATCCTTTCTCTTTTCTTTTCTTTTCTTTTCTTTTTCTTTTTGGCATGGCTCGGTAGTCCTGCAGTTTACTTCTCTAGTGTTAAATCAATGAATGGTAAATAAGGAACACTACAAGAGTAAGCATGTGCAAAATGTCCTTCAAACTTTGCCTTTCGTTCTACAAAAATTTTATCAAGTTTCATCTCAATAACTATAACATCCTGGTGTTTCAAGCCACATATCAACATAATATGATGCATCAAAAATCATGCTCTATGTTTAAGCTTGAAAATAAATCTTCACAAATGATCCCGCTCAACTACTCCACGAAGATGCTTCAAATTTCACAAATTTTTTTTTTTTTATATGTGCACACATGCTACCCCCCAACTAGTGAGAGACATAGTCCTCAATGAATCGAACGAAAGAAAATAAAGTGCACAGAACTAAGCAAGCAAAACAAACAATCAACATGAAATATAAAATCAAAGCAAAAGAACAAATAAAAACAAAGCAAGTAAAGAAAACTGTAAAGAAGGAAAAACAACTTAAAACACTTCCCTGGAGTCTTGCACAAGCAAGATCTCTTCATGTGGATCAAAGACCTTCAGAAATGACTTTAGACGTTGTCCGTTGACAGTGAAGCTATTACCATTCTTCGGATTGACAATGTCTACCGTGCCATGAGGATGAACAGTCTTTACAATGTACGGCTCACTCCATCGGGATTTCAACTTTCCAGGAAAAATATGCAAGCGAGAGTTGTAAAGAAGAACTTCCTGGCCAAGTGTGAAATGCATTGGATGAATTTTCTGATCATGCAGAATTTTCATGCGTTCCTTTGCCAGTTGCGCGTTGTCATAAGCATTCCGACGAGCTTCATCCAATTCATTGATCTGTAATTTTCTCAACCCTGAAGCTTTATCAAGTGACATGTTAACATGTTTTATGACCCAAAGAGCTCTATGCTGAATGTCAACAGGTAAATGACAAGCTTTATCATAAACTAATCGATAGGGAGACATCCCTATATTTGTTTTAAAAGCTGTCCTATAAGCCCACAAAGCATCAAGAAGCTTAATCGACCAATATTTCCTATTAGGATTTACTGTTTTCTCCATAATGATTTTTATTTCTCTGTTTACCAATTCAGCTTGCCCATTTGTTTGAGGGTGATAAGGGGTAGAAACTCTGTGTGTGATACCATATTTCTTCACAAGTGTAGAAAATGGTTTATTGCAAAAATGAGAGCCCCCGTCACTAAAGATAACCTTGGGCATGCCAAATCGAGCAATCAAAGATTGTAAAAATTTTAGTACAACATGATGGTCATTGGTTTTGCAAGCGATGGCCTCAACCCACTTTGAAACATAGTCCACAGCCAATAAAATATATGTGTTTCCAAAGGAAACTGGAAAAGATCCCATGAAGTCTATTCCCCAACAATCAAAGATTTCTAAAGTAAGAATGGGGGAAAGGGGCATCATGTTTCTTTTGCTAATGGCTCCCAACTTTTGACAAGACTCACATGCTTTACAAAAATTGTAAGCGTCCTTAAACATGGAAGGCCAATAAAAACCGCTTTGCAAAATTTTTGCCACTGTTTTATTTGCTGAAAAATGACCACCACATGCACCCGTATGACAAAATCTCAATACTGAAGAAAACTCATCATCAGGAATGCATCTCCGAATCAATTGGTCCGAACAATACTTGAAAAGATAAGGGTCAACAAAGTAGAAATGTTTTACCTCAGATATAAACCGACGCTTATCTTGGGTTGACCATTCAGAAGGCATTCGCTCAGTCACCAGATAATTGACTATGTCAGCATACCAGGGAGCTCTATCAACCACAAACAGCTGCTCATCCGGGAAACTATCATCAAGAGAAAGGCTGATATTTGAAGAAGGAGATGATGACAATGTAGAGAGGTGGTCAGCTACCACATTTTCAACTCCTTTTTTATCCTTAATGTTGATGTTGAACTCTTGAAGTAATAGAATCCAGCGAATCAAGCGTGGTTTTGCATCTTTCTTAGCCAACAAATACTTAAGAGCAGAGTGGTCAGTGAAAATAGTAACAAGAGAACCAAGAATATAAGCCCGGAATTTATCAAGTGCAAAAACTACTGCAAGCAATTCTTTTTCAGTAGTGGTATAATTTTTCTGGGCATCATTCAAGGTTCTACTGGCATAATAAATCACAAAAGGTCTGTTATCCACTCACTGCCCCAAAACAGCTCCTAAGGCATAGTCACTAGCATCTGTCATAATCTCAAAGGGAAGGTCCCACTGCAGGGGTTGCACAATAGGGGCAGTGGTAAGCGACGTTTTCAAGGTATCAAAAGCTTTTTGGCACTCATCAGTCCAAACAAATTCAATATCATTTTGTAAAAGAGTGCATAAAGGTTTTGCAATGGAACTAAACCCTTGAATAAACCGCCTATAAAAGTCAGCATGACCAAGAAAAGAACGAATATCCCTAACTGTCCTAGGGATAGGGAGTTTAGATATTAATTCAATCTTTGCCTTGTCGACCTTTATACCCTCAGAAGAAACAATATGCCCTAATACAATGCCCTGAGTAACCATAAATTGGAATTTCTCCCAATTAAGTAAAAGATTTTTTTCCTCACATCTCTGGAGAATACGTGCCAAATTATGCAAACAACTCTCAAAGGATTTTCCAAAAACAGAGAAATCATCCATGAATATTTCACAAATATCATCAATCATGTTAGAGAAAATACTCATCATGCATCTCTGAAAAGTAGCTAGAGCATTACATAAACCAAAAGGCATTCTAGTAAAAGCAAAAGTGCCAAAAGGACAGGTGAAAGTGGTTTTCTCCTAATCCTCAGGCACCACAGCAATTTGATAATAACCAGAGTAGCCATCCAATAAACAATAATATGCATTACCAGCTACTCTTTCCAAAATTTGATCCAAGAATGGTAAAGGAAAATGATCATTCCTACTGGCTGAATTAAGTTTTCTATAATCAATGCACATTCTCCAGCCAGTAACCATTCTAGTTGGAATCAACTCATTTTTATCATTTTTTATGATAGTCAAACCAGATTTCTTTGGTACCACTTGAGTTGGACTTACCCACTTACTGTCTAAAATGGGGTAAATGATTCCCACTACGAGTAGCTTAAGCACTTCCTCTTTCACGACTTCCTTT
The DNA here is from genome assembly GCF_018687715.1 of Carya illinoinensis. Taxonomy (NCBI): domain Eukaryota; kingdom Viridiplantae; phylum Streptophyta; class Magnoliopsida; order Fagales; family Juglandaceae; genus Carya; species Carya illinoinensis. The sequence continues at coordinate 12,694,326 of NC_056753.1, forward strand.
ATTGTAGGATTGAGCCTACGTTGAGCATCACAAACCGGTCTAGCATCGTCTTCAAGATGGATTCTGTGGGTACATACAACGGCATCAATGCCTTTGATGTCTGCTATTGTCCAACCAATTGCACCTCGATGCTTTCTTAATACTTCAATCAACTGGGTTTCATCCTTCTGATTTAGCTTTGAGGAAATCACCACCGGAAAAGTGCCTTCTTCAGGTTCAAGAAATGCATACTTTAAATCTTGAGGAAGCGGTTTCAGTTCCAACTGAGGAACTTCTTCCTCTGAAGATCTAAGTATGTCTAGTGGTGGTAGAGCTTCGAACTGGGGTTTCCATCTTGCTCCCGCAAATTGTACTTCAAGTGGTAAAGATGAATCTGCAAAACAATCAAAAAAATCAAAGTCATCTTCATTGATATGATCAATTTTCTCATCAAGTAAAAATTCAGGTGTCTGAAAAATATAATCATCATCAGAGAAAGGAGAAGTTGAGCAAATAAAATCTATTGGTGTCAAACTCTCCACAGCATTCAAATCAATTGTGTTATCAAAATGTGCCGGCATCTTGCAAGCGTTGAAAACGTTCAACTCAAGTGCCATGTTCCCAAAGGTAAGCTTCAAAACTCCACTTCTGCAATTGATCAAAGCATTTGATGTAGCTAGAAATGGTCTTCCTAGGATGACAGGAGCTTGGTAAATAGTGGAAACTGGCTGCTGCACGTCAAGAACCACAAAATCCACTGGTAGTAGAATTTGTCCACCTGGACCAACACGTCCTCTACAATACCCCTCGGTACCTTAACTGATCTGTCAGCCAACTGTAGCATGATGGAGGTCTTTTTCAGCTCACCCAATCCCAACTGCTCATATACTGAGAACGGTAGCAAGTTCACACTACTCCCCAAATCAAGTAAAGCTCTCCCAATGCGTGATTCACCAATCATAATGGAAATGTTGGGAGAGTTGGATTCTCCAAACTTCTGAGGAGTCCCGCTCAATATCAATGCACTAACTTGGTCCGTTAGGAAAGCTTTCTTCTTCACATTCTGCTTCCTCTTCACCATGCACAAGTCCTTCAAAAATTTTGCATATGAAGGCACTTGTTGTATGGCATCCAAGAGTGGAATATTTATCTTCACTTGCTTGAAAATCTCTTGAATCTCCGTGTGATACTTGTTCTTTTGGCCAGCTGCCAATCTCTGAGGATAGGGAACCACAGGTTGGTATCCCTTACTAGTTTCAACATCTGCACTCACAGGCTTCTTCAGTTCTGGTCTTACTACCTCTGGTTCTTTTTCAACTTCATCCGTCTCTGCTGCATCTTTAGGTGTAGGAGCAATTACCTTTGTGTCTATGGTCATCTCAGGTCGGGGAACTTCCTTCCCACTTCTCAAAGTAAGAACAGCTTTCGCTGTCTCAATAACGTCTCCTGAGACATTATACACTTGATGTTGTTGTCTGTATACTTGAGGATTAGGTTGAGGCTATGCTGGAAATTTCCCTTTCTCTAGGGTGTTCAAGGTTGTGCTCATCTTATTAACAGTGCCACGCAACTCATTTATGGCCTGAGTATTTTGATTATTTGTGGTGGCCTAAATCTGCATGAATTGCTGAAGTGTATTGGCCATCTGAGCCATACTGTCATCTAGAGTCTTCTTGGCAGATGATGAAGGTTGAGGACTTTGTACAGCCACATGAGGCTGAAATCCAGGAGGAGCTACATAAGGATAGCTCTGAGGATTCTGATATGGCGGATACTGGTGCTGAGGAGCACCTTGATTAAATGGCTGTTGCTGAGGTGGTGGGGACCGACCAGGCTGATCATTTCTCCATGAGAAATTTGGGTGATTTCTCCACCCCGGATTATATGTGTTGGAGAAAGGCTGATTCTGTGCTCTATTAACCCAGTTAGCTGATTGCATTGGCTCAGACCCACCTTCTTGAAATACTGGCATAATCGGGCAGTCTTGGGTCTTATGGGTTGAATCAGCACATATAGAACATGCCTCCACTACTTTCACAGCCTTTACTTTTTCCATTTCCATGACCTCCAGTCTTCTAGTCAATGCAGTTATTCGGGCTTGAACATCAGTGTCTCCCTTAAGCTCATATCTACCCCCTCCAAAAATAGCCCTCAGTGTCTGTGCTGTTAATGGAACTCGATCAGTACGAGTGTTCCATTGTTGTGCGCTCTCAGCAAGGTAGTCAAAAAATGATAATGCTTCATCAGGTTCCTTGCTGAAGAACTCCCCATTGCACATTGTCTGAACAAACTGCTTGCATTCCGGAGTGAGACCAGTGTAAAAATAGCTCACCAGCCTCCAAGATTCAAAACCATGATGTGGACAAATGTTCACCAAATCCTTAAATTTTTCCCAACTAGCCTGAAAGGTCTCATCAGGTCTCTGATTGAACTGGTTGATTTGCTCTTGCAAAAACTGAGTTCTCTGAAAAGGAAAAAATTTCTGTAAGAATTCACGCTGCATGTCAGACCAACTAGAAATGGAATTAGGTCTCAAAGAGTTAAACCAAATCTTCACTTTATCCTTTAAAGAGAAAGGAAATAAACGAAGTCTAATGAATTCATTAGTAACAGCCCTAGTGATAAAAGTAGCACAAGCCAACTCAAAATCTGTCAAGTGCTGGTAAGGACTCTCAGAATCCATCCCTTGGAACTGAGGTATCACTGACATCATGCCATGCTTGATAGAGAAATTAGGTGCATTTTCAGGTAAAATTATGCATGAAGGTGTAGTGGTACGAGTGGGTTGCAAATAGTCCTTAAGAGTGCGTGGTGCAGGTGCAGCCATGTTTTCTGATTCAATTTCAATTTCGTCACCTAGCTCACTCAAAGGAAAGACAGACAAGCTATCTATCTCCAAGCTGTGTATACTACTCTCAACACTCGATGTGACTCTAAGCAACCTATTTGAAGTGTCTCTTACCCATGGCATGAAACATCAATCTAATATGGTAGAGATGAGTGGTTGATGCAAATGAGATGAGTAACTGGAGATAATATGGTAGAGAAAAATAAAATAACAAGTTTGAATTTAAGTTTAAACAACTTTTTCCCCGGCAACGGCGCCAAAAACTTGACTCACTCAAAAATGAGTAGCACTAATGCTATCCCAAGAGTGCAGGAGGATGTCGTGTACTAACTAGGAATAAATTCCTAGATCGTCTCCTCAGGGAAAGTTGCTTAAAATTAAACCCGTTGAAAAAATGTGAAAAACTTCACAAAGAGAAAATAAAATGATGGTATGTGCAATGGATGGAAAAGGGTACTAGTCATGGACTAGATTCATGTTTTTAGATTTTGATTGTCAGATTAGAATGTAAAAGACTAATAAATTAAACTTAGAAATTAATAAAACTAAATTAAGAATTAAACTAAATTAGAAAGTAATTGACAAAACATGAACTGAAAATTGAAAATGCCCAAAACTAAGATTCTAGAATTCATCTTTGTATTTAAATCACAAATTCTCAAAATAACACATAACAATTGTAATCACTATTAAATGAAAACTTAAAGAAGTAAGAAAAATAAATAACATGAAATAAGTAAACAGCAAATAAATTACCAAAACTTCTAAGCCAAAACAAAATCTCAAAAGTATTCCATAAACTTTAAACTGAAGTTAAATAAAATAGAGAACGAAAAGTCTAGACGAAAACTCCCCTTCAGCATTCAATTGAAATCTAAAGCAAAAAGGAACAACTTCTCATCTATCATTCTTGAAAATTAATCTCCAAACCTTTAATGAAAACTCTAGAACAATTCCTCTACTCCCCACGTATGATGTTTCAGAAAAAATCAAAAACAAAAACAAAAGCTTACAACCAAACCTTTCTTGCAATAAATTAAGGTAACAAACTTAATGAGAACTCCTAGAACAATTCTTTTTGTTTCATGAAACGAACTAGCACACTTGATTAAAACTTCTAAAACAATTCCTTTTGTTGCATGAAACAAACTAGCACACTTACTAGAAATTAAGATATTACACTTAATGAAATAAAATTCTAGAACAATTCTTAATATACTTAATAAAAATTCTAAAACAACAAAGCATTGAAGCTAAAAGGAAAAACAAAATTGTTGAACACAGAAGGAGCCAATTCTTTCAAGAACATAACAAAGAAATAACAAAGAAGCAAGTTGTAGTTGTGTCCTCTTTGGTTCGGACTGCATCCCCTTTTATAGCCGAACAACTTGGCTAGTTGCCTCTTACATTCATACTTCATTTGCATTCACACTCAATAGCCGCCTCTTGAAGAATCATTTTATTCAATCAATCTTTTCCTCAATTCAAACCAAGCACGGATCCACGTTCCCCTTTCTCTCATCCGTTGCTTTATATGAGTCAAGCTCTCTTTCCCTTTTCTTTATTCAAGCTTCAATGAATTTCCACTTTTAATCCCCTTCAATCACGGCATGATTTTTCTCTTCCAACCCACACATCTTCACGCCTAACTTTATTGAAAATTCATACACGGCACTCTACTCATCCACTCCCCTATCTTTTTACTCCACCGTTCAGCCACATATATGTATATATATATGTATATATAAAGAGCTGCCTCAATTCGGTACTGCCCTTCCTCCAAGTCAAGTAATGCACACTTCACTTTAAGAATAATTCCAGCCGACTTCTCTTATCTCTTCTCTTCAATCTATTTTTCAATTCAAACCAAGCAACCAAGTCCAACACAGTATGTATACACAAAATTCAGCACATCATTCACACGTCTCTCTCTATTTCCTTCCATTCAAAAAGAAAATGAACTGCAGAAAAATAAGATTCCTCCACCTTTACGTAATACATGACCACCGACTACACATTTCAACCAGCACCGACTCACCTATTAAGACTTCTCACTCAAACCAAGTTAAACACGGCAGTGCATGCACTCTCTTCCCCTTCTATAGACTTCCACGTAACCTCACTCAAACCAAGTCAAACACGGCAGTGCATGCACTCTCTTCCCCTTCTATAGACTTCCACGTAACCTGCCCTCTAACTCTCCAACCGACTTCACACAGCACTAACTTTCAGTTCCAGCACATCATGCACCCACCATAACTCTCTCTATGTCCATCTCTGGAAAATTACAGCCGACCTCCTTTCTTTAATCAATTAAGCACATACTCTCCTCACTTCCTTCCTTCTTTCTCTCACCTCCAACCACGTACATCTCTATTCTCTCCCTCTCTACTCATGACCAACTCTAATCCCCAACCGACTCACACTTGGTTGAAAACTCTGCACCGACCAGCCACACACACACACATATATATATATATATAGATGGTTGAATTCAAGTTGGTGCTGCCACTCCTTCCTCCAAGTCAAGCATAGCACGGCATGCTCTTCCATATTTATTTGTTTTTTTTTTTTTTCTTTTCAACATGCCTCTTCTTGGTTTCAGCCTCCTTTTTGGACTTGGGTTGAGTTGGTGGGATGAAGTGCATATGGCACTCTTCAATCTAGAGGTGGTCATCAATTTAATATGTCTTTCCATGCCATGTGTATAGGACCTACAAGCCAAAATTCATTGTTTTGAGTCATGCATGAGTTAATGACTTCCAATCTATTAAAACAATTTAACATATGGATCACACACAAAATTTATCTTATACCAAGCTTTCTAAATAAAATATGCATATGAATAAACATTATCCAATTAAATCTCAAGTTATAAAATTAAGCACAAACTCATGCTATTAATCAATTGTTGGAGTATAGCTTCACAAATTGAGCAAATGGAATTAAAGTCTAGAGAAGCACGGGTTAAAGTAGGAAAAGATATAAAAAGCTAGTTATTTTTCTGTTATTTTCTTTTATCTCTATAAATACATTCTGTAAGTTGTATTAATTCATCAATTCAATAACGTGAAAGTCTTTCTCTTCATCTCCTCTGTTTCTATTTTGTATTCACTGAGTCTTACCTTCAAGTATTCATCAGAAACTTGACATGGTATCAGAGCGAAAACATTCTTGCTTCCGCAAAGTTCATCTTCTTATCTTTCATTTTTTTTTCTTCTTGAAATCTGCATTACAAAATTCTGCTCAAGAATTTTTGTGGTGATCCTTCTTGCACTTTCTTGCATTTTCTTGCTCTTTCTTGGATAGATTTCTGAAATGGATCCTTCTGAAAATTCTGCAAATTCTTCAAATTTTGTCATAAATCCCTCTGATGATTCCTCTAGTCCCTATTATCTACATCCAAGTGACAATCCTGGAGCTCTTCTAGTCTCAGAAATCTTTGTTGGAGATAATTACATAGCATGGAGTCGATCAATCACCATAGCATTGACTGTCAAGAACAAGGTGGCATTTATCAATGGTTCAATTACTGCTCCACCTGCTACTCAACAAGTTCTTCATACTGCTTGGTTGCGTGCCAACAATTTGGTACTTTCTTGGTTAATGAATTCCATCTCTAAAGAAATAAGGAATAGTTTGCTTTATGTTGTCTCGGCTCTTGATCTTTGGAATGAGTTGAAAACTAGATACTTAAAAAGTGATGGTCCAAGAGTTTTTCATCTTGAAAAAGCTCTCAGTTCTATAACTCAAGGTTCTTTATCAATCACTGAATACTTCAATGCTTTCAAAACCTTATGGGATGAATATGTTAGCTACAGACCATTCCCAACTTGCACTTGTGGAAAGATGGCATCATGTACATGCAATCTTTTTGACTTCTTACTACTTCGACAGCAATCTGATTATGTATTAAAGTTCTTGGTTGGGTTAAACGATTCCTATGCTTCAGTCAGGAGTCAATTACTTCTTGTTTTTCCATTACCAAGCATGGCCAAAGTCTTTTCATTACTACTTCAAGAGGAAAGCCAACGACAACTAACCAATTTTGTAGGCCATGAAACTCATGCCTTGTTAGTAAAACAGAATAATCAGTCATTGGTTCAGTCAAAGTTTTCCAAAGACAAGCAGAAGAAGTCTTCTTTGCACTGCACTCATTGTGGATATCATGGACATACAGTGGAAAAATGTTTCCAACTTCATGGTTACCCTCCTGGTTGGACTGGACCTAAAGGAAGGCGAAATTTCCCTACTGCCCATGCTGCCATTTCAACTGGAGAGGTCTACATTCAAAATAGTAATGAGAATCAAAAGTTTTCTTTAACTTCTGAGGAATTTACTAAACTGCTAGCACTTGCAAATTCAAATCCATCTCCTACACCAGCTGTGAATCTCGTTACTTCTCAATTTTCTGGTAAACCAATGCTACTCCCTATAGAGTTTTCTTCTTGTTATTCAGTTTCTTCAGCTTCACAGCATAATTTTTCATGGATCTTGGATACTGGTGCAACAGATCACATGATCTGTTCACCCCTCCTCTACTCCTCCACACCTAAACCAATTAATACTTCTATTAATCTGCCCAATGGCAACTCTATCCCAGCTACTTATATTGGTACTATATGCCTCTAGAACACATTATTTCTACATAATGTGTTATGTGTTCCAAGTTTTTCATTCAATTTGCTATCTGTTTCCAAACTTACAAAAGAATCTAATCTCTTTGTATCCTTTTTTGATTCTTACTGCCTTTTACAGGACCAATCAGCCAAGAAGATGATTGGGATTGCATTTGAGAAACATGGACTTTACCACTTATCTCAAGCTACTACAAAAGCTGCTACCTGCAATCAACCCCAGTTTAATTCTCCATCCTTTGCTTCAATCATTACTCAAACTCAATTAGATCTTTGGCACTACAGATTAGGCCATGTTTCTAGTTCCAGATTACCTTCTCTTAAACAATTAGAATCATCCATATCTCTTGATTCTACAAATGTTTGTGATATATGTCATTTAGCAAAGCAAAGAAAACTTTCTTTTCCTGTATCTGAAACTGCTTCTAATAAAATGTTTGACTTGATTCATTGTGACATATGGGGTCCCTTTGGTATTATTTCATATTCTGGTTTCAGATTTTTTCTCACTATAGTTGATGATTTCACACGATGTACTTGGGTTTATATGCTCAAAACAAAATCTGAAGTCTCTTCTATACTTAAAAGTTTCTATAAAATGGTAGAAACACAATTCAGTGTTCCTATCAAAACAATAAGGACAGACAATGGACCAGAATTCTTTTTAACTCAATTCTATGATGATCATGGCATTATACATCAAAGGAGTTGTGTGGAAACTCCACAACAAAATGGAGTTGTGGAGAGGAAGCATCAACACTTGTTAAACACTGCCAGAGCCTTAATGTTTCAAGCAAATATACCTTTAACTTTTTGGAGTGATTGTGTGTTGACTGCTGCCCACATCATAAACAGAATTCCTACCCCCCTTCTCAAAAATAAAACACCATTTGAAATGCTTTTTAACAAAGCACCTAACCTCTCCCATCTTAAAGTTTTTGGTTGTCTTTGCTTTGCCTCAACACTTACAAATCACAGACATAATTTTGATCCAAGAGCTACAAAATGCCTTTTCTTAGGTTACCCCTCTGATATAAAAGGCTATAAGCTGATGGACCTTAATACAAACAAAATATTCATTTCGAGAAATGTAGTTTTCTATGAAAACAGTTTTCCCTTTAAGGCTCTTTCACCTATTTCATATTCTGAGACACACTCCTTTCTATTTCCTCCAACCAACTCTACTTCAGAATTCTTTCATGATCAAACCAGAAAAGATCATAATCCCTCTACTATCATTCAGTTATATCAGAATCTAGCCTCTTTGCCTAATGAACCAATTCTACATTCTGACTCACCTTCTTTGCCTAATGCTCAGGAGATTTCCAATACTAATGAATCTGACCAATCTGCCTCAAACATACAACAACTCAGAAAATCTTCAAGAATTAAACAAAAACCAGTATTCTTGCAGGATTATTATTGTGGTAATGTTTCTACTGTTCCAAGTGCAAATCAATCATCTACTTCTGCTAGTTGTTCTGATAATTCAGGTACTCTCTATCCTATTTCTGCTTTTCTCTCTGCAAATCGATTATCCACATCTCATAAAGCCTTTCTAGTATCCATTTCAGCCACACAAGAACCCAAAACCTACAAACAAGCTGCCAAAATATCTGAATGGAAAATTGCTATGCAAAATGAATTAAATGCCTTAGAGTTAAACAAAACTTGGGAACTTGTTACTCTTCCTCAACACAAACAAACCATAGGTTGCAAATGGGTATTTCGAATTAAGTACAAGGCAGATGGCACTATAGAAAGGCACAAAGCCAGATTAGTAGCTAAAGGCTACACTCAACAAGAAGGCTTAGACTTCTTTGACACATTCTCTCCAGTAGCCAAGATCACATCTATTCGGTTAATTCTTGCTATAGCAGCAGTTAAAAACTGGCACATTCATCAACTAGATGTGAATAATGCCTTTTTACATGGAGATCTACATGAAGAAGTTTATATGGAATTGCCCCCTGGATTGGCTGTCAAAGGTGACAACAAAGTTTGTAAACTTCTCAAAAGCCTTTATGGTTTAAAACAAGCCTCTAGGCAATGGTTTGCAAAACTGTCCACTGCTTTACTTGATTATGGTTTTACTCAAGGAAATTCAGATTGTTCTTTATTCATTAAGAAATCTGAATCCTCTTTTATAGCACTCCTAGTCTATGTAGATGATGTTCTACTAGCTAGTGACAGTTTGATAGAGATTGAATTGCTTAAAAAGTTTTTACATGACAAGTTCACAATTAAAGATTTGGGGGAACTCAAATACTTCCTTGGCTTGGAAGTGGCAAGGTCTAAAAAAGGCATCTCAATCTGTCAAAGAAAGTATGCCTTAGACATACTTCAAGATACTGGAATTCTTGGTGCTAAGCTTTCTGCCTTTCCAATGGAGTCGAATCTTAAACTTACAGCAACAGATTCTGATCTCTATGAAGATCCTTCAGCTGATAGAAGAATGGTTGGAAGGTTATTGTATCTAACAATTACTAGACCTGATCTTGCATATTCAGTTCAAGTTCTGAGTCAATTCCTTGCCAAACCAGCTGTTAGTCATCACCAAGCAGCTGTTAGAGTACTCAGATATCTCAAAGCTACACCAGGGCAAGGCTTATTCTTCTCCTCTTCATCAGAATTACAATTAAAGGCCTTCTCAGACAGTGATTGGGCATGGTGTGTTGACACTCGAAGGAGTGTAACAGGCTTTGCTATTTTTCTAGGTAACTCATTGATTTCATGGAAAAGTAAAAAGCAGGCTACCATTAGCAGATCTTCTGCAGAAGCAGAATACCGAGCTCTTGCCTCAACAACCTGTGAGGTCCAGTGGCTCCTTTATGCCTTGCAAGACTTGAACATCAGCCATCAACAACCAACACTACTCTATACAGACAGTAAATCAGCATTGTCCATTGCTACCAATCCAGTTCAGCATGAGAGAACAAAGCACATACAAATTGACTGCCATCTTGTTCGAGAAAAGCTGCAACAGAATATTATTAAACTTTTCCGTATTCCTTCCAAATTGCAGCTGGCAGATATCTTCACAAAGCCTTTAGGCTCTCTCCCTTTTCATCACACTCTTCGCAAGATGAACATTCTTAATATACATGTTCATCTTGAGGGGGGGTGTTGGAGTATAGCTTCACAAATTGAGCAAATGGAATTAAAGTCTAGAAAAGCACGGGTTAAAGTAGGAAAAGATATAAAAAGCTAGTTATTTTTCTATTATTTTCTTTTATCTCTATAAATACATTCTGTAAGTTGTATTAATTCATCAATTCAATAACGTGAAAGTCTTTCTCTTCATCTCCTCTATTTCTATTTTGTATTCACTGAGTCTTACCTTCAAGTATTCATCAGAAACTTGACATCAATTTAAATCACAACTTATATTTATTCTTATTAACCATTTTTCCATTTAAAACTAATAATAATGTCATGATGAATTTAAAATACATTGGTTTTAAATAGCTAAAATATGCAATATCTCAGCTCAATCATTAAGCACCAAGTGGCTCCTAGCACTAAATGGTCTACTCCTCCACCAGCCTTTTTCAAAGCCAACTGGGATGCAGCCATTGATAAAGACAATTCTAAAGTAGGTATTAGTGTGATTGTCAGAGATTCGGATGGCCTAGGTATTGCCTCTCTATGTTCTTCTATTACACTAACTCCTAATCCAAAGATTGGGGAAGCTGCAGCAGCTTTAAGAGCAACTACATTGTGTGCTGAACTGGGATTAACTCAAATCATACTAGAAGGAGATGCTCTCAATTTGGTTCAGGTTGTTCAACATAAAGAAGAAAACTGGAGTGCCTTTGGAATGGTGATTAGAGATATCAAATCCTTATTGTCAAAGGTCCGGGAATGGTCAATTCAACATACTCTTAGGGAATTCAATGTAATTGCCCATACTCTAGTAAAATATGCTCTGACTTGTTCAGAGGATTGTATCCTTCTGGAGGACTACCCTCCATGTATCGAGCATTTACTCTAATGAAATGCATTTGATCCTTTAAAAAAAATACTATATTAAATCCCTATAGCTTATTAATATTAAATCACTTTTATATGTAATATTAATGCTAGTACGATATTAATATTAATACAATAATAGTACTATTCTATACTAGTACTTAGTGATTTAATATTGATATTAATACTATATTAAATCACTATAACTTATAATAATATAGTTATACTAAAACTAAAAATCAGACTGAATTGAATCAGAATCGATAAAATTGAAAGTACTAGTTTAGAAAAGTAATCAGTGTAAAATTGATTTTTGAAAATGCAAATCGGTTCATTCCAAAAATTGTACAAAACTGGACTGAACTGGACTGATTACACCCCTAGCTGTGAGGTATCCAATCATTTGTTTAAAGTCAAGAATAAGGCATTGAGCTCCAAGATATGATATGCTATGTTATATGAATAAGAACCCGAGCTTATATGTACGTTTAATGTTCAAGAATGAAAAGATGTTTTGTGAAAAAGTCGTAAAGTTCTCTGTCACATGTTATGTTATTAAAAGTCAAAGTGCATAAGTAAAAATTGATGTCCATGCATTCATTATGATTTACTCTTGTATGTTTATGATATTACTTGTTTACTTACCGAGATTTCTCGCTGTTGTAGTTTCCACAACCATTCCCCACTTGGAATGGTAGAAGTTATAACAGGAACGCAAGAAAGAGACCATGGGGAAGCGCAAGAGACCAACTGCCCAGATAACTAGGGAGACTGTTGCGACTAAACTTTGACTCAAATTAATGAATCAAAAATCTAGTGCAGTTTTACCTGCAAGTATACAGGCGTTGTAGTATCTTACAAGATTGAATCCACAGGGAAAGTTGCTTAAAATTAAACTTGTTAAAAAAATGTGAAAAACTTCACAAAGAGAAAATAAGAGGATGATATGTACAATGGATGGAAGAGGTTACTAGTCATGGACTAGATTCATATTTTTTTAGAATTGTGATTGTCGGATTGGAATATAAATGACTAACAGATTAAATTCAGAGATTAATAAAACTAAATTAAGAATTAAACTAGATTGGAAAGTAATTGACAAAACATGTATTGAAAAATAAAAGTGCGTAAAACCAATAATCTAGGGTTCATCACAAATTCTCAAATTAAACCTTAGCAATTGTAATCACTATTAAAATGAAAAACTTAATGAAACAATAAAAATAAATAACATGAAATAAATAAGCAACAATTAAATTACCCAACTTTAAACAAAAACAAAAGCTCTCTACCAAATCCTTCTTGCAATAAATTAAAAAAATCTAAAACAACCCAAGCTTAAAAAAAAAAAGAAAATGGCATGAAGAAAAATAAACTTGCAAACTCCAAACGATGAACACAAACGAGAGAAAGGAAAAAGAAATGCTCAACGCTACAATCGAAAAGAATAAAAACTAAATATGAGAAGTAGTAAACAAGTAAACAAAAATGAAAGTGAAACAAGTAAACAAAAAAACTAAAACTTTACGTGGTGCTGCTACTAGCTTCTAAACAGAAAATAAAACAAGAAAACAAAAGCTCAAAACTGAAAACTGCTTCTTCTAAAACAGAAAATAACTTAAATAAAAAAAACTAGAACTCTGTCCGAAACCAACTCTTCAAAGTCTGAACGAAAGAAATAAGAAAGCAAGAAATAAGTAAACAACTGAACTCTGCCCTACTCAAGGTCTGAACGGAAGAAATAAGAAAGAAAAGACTTCAAGCTAAGCTACTACTAGATTCTAAACAGAAAATAAAACAAGAAAACAAAACAATAAATGAAAACTGCCGTGCCATTCCTTCTAAACAGAAAAATAAAACAACTCAACTCCTAAAACAACTACTGCCCGAGAAGAAGAAGTCTGAAAGAAATTCAGAAAGATCCCATCCCCCACAGCTGCTACTCGAAAACATAAAACTAAAAACTCCCCCTGGAAACAACTTCCATCGTTTCAACAAAAAGAAAAGAAACTTTAAACTCAACTACCCCCCTTTCGAAAAACTCCTCCTAAACTCCTACTACCCAAGCTCCTTCTTCAAAGTCCCCCCTTCGAAAATAAAGCAAGAAGTCTTCTCCGAAGCAAAGCAAACCGTCCTCCTCCAAGTAAAGCAAGCTCCACCTTCTTTCCAGCCGAACCTCTCCACTAAACGAAAAAGTAAGGAATCTCACGGTCTCCACTCAAGTAAAAGCTAAGCTCTCCAGCCGTCCCTCTCCACTCAAATAAAAGCTAACCAGCCGTGGCCCTTGCATATTCGAGTCTGAATTGCTGTCATGCATGTGTGTTTGTTGAGTTGCTTCGTGTGAGTGGGCATGGTGTGTCCGAATGAAGCTGCTGCTTTTATGTGTGAGTGCTGCAGAATGATACTTTTCTTTGCTGCAGCATGTGTGAATGAGTAGTCGAATGATGAAATGCCGATGCATGTGTGGGTGTTGCACGATCGGTTTGTTGAGTGCTTCGTGTGAGTGGAGTGCTGTCCATGTGTCTGGTCCCATGTTGTCCGAAGTTCCAGCTAAATTCCTCAATTCCGACTCCCACCTTTCACTCCTTCATCTCGGCTGCACACTCCTTTATTCCTTTTCTTTAAGTTCAGCTCTTCCACTCATTACTCTTCCACTCATTACTCTCCCTCTCTACTCACTTTTTCTCACCCTTTCTATATTCATGCATTCACTTTCAGCGACTCCACTCTCTCTTCATCTTAGGATAATTAACTAATAAAGGCTAAACACAACAGCCCCACATCAATTGTTCTCCTCCATCACGGATGATCTCTTCAATCACCTCTCAACCGATTGCTGCCTCTCTTTCCAGCACAACTCACCAGCTCCAATATCACCACTCTCTTCCGTCCATCGTGCTTGTGTGCTGCTTCCAATTTCTTTAATGAGGGGCCCATGTTTCTTCTTTCACTTTCAGCTCATTTTCCATCTTCTCGGCTGGCTGCTCTTTCCTTTAATGAATCCAGCTAGCTGCCCCACACATCACTCCTCCTTCGGCTCTTCAATGTCTTTCAGCTAATATCCTTTCCGTGTGAGTGGCTGTGTTGCAATGATGTGTTTGTTTGCTTGTATGTGTATTGCATCTCTTGTTGTCCATGTACTTGTGTGCTGCATGTGAGCTGGTGAGAGCTTGCCCAGTTTCCCTAGCTCGAGGCAGTGGCCCATGGAGATAATTGCAAATTTAATGCTATCTGTAATATGACCAATCTCAGGAGGTAGTGTTCCAGTCAAGTAGTTGCTGCCCATTTGCAATTCAAGCAATTTCACACAATTTCCAATCTCACGAGGTTAAATGAATTTTGACCCAAGAGCACGAATTGCTGACATGTTGCAGATTTCATTTGGTATGGTGCTGTTAAGATTTTTGCACCTGAGGATTGATATCGGAATTTTATTTGATCATGTGAATTTTATTTAAACTGAAAATAAAAATAACACTCAAAAATAAATTAAAAGAAAAATAGATTATCACAAATAAACTATATATGTGAGGAAATATTGTCTCATTAAATCATAGTTATAAAATTAAGCATAAACATGATATTAATCAATTAAAAATCACAACTCGTATTTATGCTTATTAACTATTTTTCCATCTAAAACCAATAATAATGTCATGATGAATTTAAAATACATTGGTTTTAAATAGCTAAAATATGCAATATTTCAGCTCAATCAGAGACCCCGAAGCACTACGTAAGCTCATCGGAGCCATCCATTTATGAGAGGTTGGAAGCCACCGACTAGTTTATTATAGAAGTGTTACAGTTCTTCGAGGAGATAAGAAAGATTTTGAACCAAGACAAGGCCAAGTAAGAATGGCCTAGCTAGAAGACATTTTGACAAGTGACCATTAAGATTATGAAATGAAGAATGTTTTTGATGACTTTAAAATGATGGTTCCGTATTTTGGGAGTTTGTTTTGAAACAATTATGTTTTGAAAGATTTGATGAAAATCTAATCTTTTGGGATATTTGTGCTTCGGTACTATGATATTTACCTTTACCATTTGACCTAAGTAGAGTTTTCCACTGCGACTTACTGCATATTAGTAGATCAATAGGTGCATTACATCTTTACTATCATGAAAATGTAGCCTTATGTTACATGTCTCGATACTTCAGTCATCGTCCAACCCCAAACAAGGGTTGGGGGCGTCACACTAAGCTAGAAACCAAATCCATTTAGGGTTTGGAAACAAATTTGTAGTTTGTGTTTCAACCAAAATTTTATGGTTTCAATTGGATTCCAAGTATTTGGGATTTCACTAAGGTTGAAACCTTTTTTAGTTTGGCACAAATTGGATGGAATAGTGTTTTGCTTAAGTGGCATGATCTCAATGCTTGATTTCCTTCACATTTCTATTTCATGGTTCCTTTTGATGCTAAGTGTCTAATACTATTCACCAAGTGTGGCTAAGATCTTGCCAAGTGTCCAAATAAAACTTCTCCAACCTAATTTGGACAATCCACATTGTGATTTTGAAAATACTATGCTATTATTGAGGTTACTATTCACTCTAGAAAAAGTAAAAGTAAATTTTGCACTACAAAATTCTAAATATACATACTAACCTTAGGGTGTAATTCGTTTATTAAAACTCAAATCCGAAGTGACTCGAAATAAACAAAACGCTTTATCGAACAAACGTTTTGTCCAAAAATTGAAAATGAGTTTATTGTACCATAAAATCCTAAATACTCCAACAAAACTAATGGCATAGATCGTATCCCATTTTGACACTTTAAGGTACTTCAAATAATTAAAATCACATTTTTGGCCCCATAATGAGTGGTAAATTGACTATGCTGACAGACCAAAACCTACATGATTGGTCAATTGGTGAAAACTTATGAAATTTTCACGAAGTTCCTAAAACCTATAGAAATTCCATCATTGAGTTTCTAACGGGTTGTTACATTTATTAAGTAAACTATAACGCCTCAATAAAAGGCCCAAACCATATGACCTATATTTCAAAATGACTATTCAATGATATAGTTGGAGTATCATTGGAACTTTATAAAGAGCAAGAAATTCTCCTTCTCAAGCAATGTAGAATATCATACACCACCTACCCTTATTTTTATTATATGAGAGTATCACAATCCAGCCCCATAAATCCCAAACATCCTTATGGGGCCAGTCCGTCGTAGGTGGCACACTCAAGTCCCATATTTCTGATTGGGATAAACTCTGATATCCTTTGTAACGCTTCAATGGATGGCCCAAACCACATGGCCAATACTCCAAAAGAACTAGTTAATGATACAATTGGAGTCTCATTGGAACCTTATAAAGAGCAAGAACTTCTCATTCCCAAGCAATGTGAGATCCCACACATTACCAACCCTTATCCTTATCATAAGGGATATCACATAAACCTTCAAGAAATAAAATAATATACTTCATATTCAAGTTTTAAAATTGAGTTAAGCATTTAATCTAGGATCACACATAAAAAATCCCATAAAAACTCAAGGCAAACTCAAGAACCTCTTGCTTGTTCCTTAACAAACCTTTTCATGCATAACATGCTTCCAACAAAGATTTAAACCAACTCACTTAAAAAGAAAACCATTAACACATAAATGAAAGTCTTAAGAACATCATATAAGAATTTCGTAACCACTGGACTAATTCAAGAACCAACTAACATCACAACCTTAAAATAGAAACTGTTTTGTGTGTGCCAGTTTCAACCTCAAAGAAAACAAGTATAACTTGTATAACTCTATAATGAAAATGCCAACATGCTTTGGATAAACTCATAACATATATAAAAATGTGTTAACATTACATAATATCAATATCTACCCCTAACTTCAACAAAACTTAATCAAAACATCAAGATTCCACACAATTATCCAAAATGTCACCCAGTATGACCATTACATGTTCAAATCAATTTTTCACCAATCAATATTCCACAAGAAATTACACAAAATATATCAGTGGAAACTAGACACAAAGAGGAACAATTCATATGAAGGAAGTTTCTTGAGAATTGTGATATCCTAGCCTAAGCTAGGTTCTTGAGTTGAGATTTAATTTCTGTTGGACATAAGTGGGCTTAAGCCCTAGAGATCATTGAATTAGAACCATGTGGAATGAAGTGGATTTTATCCTTTGATTGGTAGAATAGGTGCCAATGCCCAAGAGAAGGCCTTAGACCCAGTCCAGAAGCTGAGGAGCACGCCGTAGCTGTCAGTCCTGAGCTTAAGACATCAAAATCATTGATGTCATTTACTCATTGAGAAAGACTACTCATTCAAGGTCATATACCAGACAACGATGATGAAGAGGTCGAACAACATATTGACCCCGGGCACTTCAGTAACATAATTTATGATTTGGATGATGACATGTTGTATTATTGCCCCAGCATACCACATCAGTGGACCTTGATTAACCTCGACCCGCATCAACTAGTGACTATATATCCAGTGATGGATAGTAGGTTTGGTGAGCAACATCTTCTCTTTTAGTTGTTAGTAGATAATTTGTGTTGTGTTGATGTGTAGATTTTGAGGGCGAAATCTTTTTTTTTTTTAGGATGAGAGGTTGTAACAGCCTGCTAGAGGATGAATTTCTTTAGGTTTAAGAATATCATGAAAATCTTGAAAATGTTTCACGAATTGAATAATCGCGTAAGTTTTAGTTTGTTAGTTTAGTCAATTTCTTACCCACTTTAGTGATAGAAACATGATTTTATTTTTTGATGATAAGAATGCAAAATGTCATATTTTTCTCCTTTAATGTCTAGTATTTTATACTTATTTGCTGCTTAAATGTACTCATTATTCTTATATTTTGATTTATGATGCAAATGGAGCCGTTAAATGCAAAACGAAGATAATTGGGTGATTCTAGAGAATTTCAACATCGCTTCGTAATATGGTCATAACTCTCTCATCCGAGTTTCGATTGATATGATTCAAAATGATATAGAACGCCAAGAAAAATATCTACAACTTTAATTTTTTGAGTTTTGAGAGATACTGGTTGAATCAAGGTACAAATCAGGCGAAGTTGATGTAGCTACATTGCTGACGTTCTGGAACATTCTGTATCATTCAATTCAAATACGCGATTTATCTGTGGACGTTTTGAGATCTCATGCACAAAAATTCAAACACTAATTTTCTAATTATATTAGGACTCTATTTTATTTTCAATATTTTTCATTAATTAGTCAGATTTGGATATTGTTAATGAAGGATAATATTGAGAATATTTTTAAGAGATTGGGTAGGCTTAAAAAAAACTGATTTGAACGGGTTAAGAGGGGCAAAAATCAGGAGACATCCAGATGCCTCTCCCTCCCCTCTTCTCCAACTTTTCCATTGAGTTTTCATCATGGCCTTGTGTGGCTAAACTTTCATAATTGGTCGAAGGAAACGGAAGCCTTGGAATCAATAAAATTGTGAGATCAAATTCGTTTTTAGTATTCAATTTATACTTTGAGTATCAGATGTTCTTCTATGCCTATTTTTATGATTGTCTCATTTAATTACTAGAAGGCCTACTAGTTTATTATTCATTGCAATCTACTGCTAGATTAGATATCAAATCCGTAATTGTTTGATCCCTCTAATTTGTGAAGCAACGAAGATTTAATGAATTACTACGTCAGAAATTATTAGATCTTAGGAAGAAAACGCTCGACGAAATTAAATGCAACCGCTTGTGCTTGTGTTGTTTAGCTTCATCAATCTCTCTAATTCTTAAGGCTGCTACTAGATTAAACCTTTAGCGCTTGTCTTGAGTTGTTTAGTAGTTAGGGTTAATAAGATCGCTTGTTTTCTAATTAACTGGGACTAAAGAGAGATAGGAAAATAATTCCAATGGTGAATATTCAAAGTATGAATTAATATATACTTGCATCGATGATCAGTTGTAAAATTTCGATTGTGGATGTTGACTTAGACCAAGGTTTGTTCTTTTGATTGATTTCGATAATTTAATTTGAATTGTTCCGTAGTTGTTCTTCTTGAAATTGTTCTCATTAAACTCAAACCCCCAATCTTTGTTCACGTAGCATTAAATTAGGCTAGACACTCTCCTTGGGAACGATCCTTATTCGCACTACTACATGAATTTTTTAGGAGTATAGGTTTTATTTTTGGTTGCCTATGACGGCACACCAAATTTTGGCGTCCTTTCCGAGGAGTGATTCTAGTTGATTTTTGTGCTTCTTGTGATCCTTATTTCATTCTTGAAATTTTTGAAAAAAAAAATCGTTAGTTTTTTATAGTTATTTTTATTTATTTTCATTATCTAGACTTTTCTTGATTTGTTTTTCATGTTTATTAGAGTTCCCTTGATTGTTTGTGATTATAACTCAATCTTCTAATCAAGGTGATTTTCAGTGTGATCCAGAAATAGAGAGAACTTTGCATAAGTTAAGGAGGGAAGCTCAGAGAAATTCTGAAGATCTGGTTCTTGATTCTCTATTTGCTAGCAATTCTAATTTAGAAGAGAAGGAATTCATAGCGGGAGATTGAACTTTGAAAGAGCTTGCCGCCCCTGATATGAATCAACAACCTTTATGCATAATGTTCCCTATTTTAGATGCTACTACTAGTTTTAAATTAAAATATGGACTAATACATCTTTTGACCACTTTTCATGGCCTTGTAGGTGAAGATCCTCACAAGCATTTAAAAGAACTTCATGTGGTATGTACGAGTATGAAACCCACATGGGTAACTGAAGAGCAAATTAAATTTAAGAGCCTTTCCATTTTCTTTGAAGGATTTGGCTAAGAATTGGCTCTATTATCTACCCTCTGCGAGTGTTGTCACATGGAATGAGATGAAGAGGTTTTTTTTGGAGAAATATTTTCCAGCTTTAAGGGCAGCCAACATTCAAAAAGAAATTTGTGGTGTAAGGCAGCACAACAGAGAGTCCCTACATGAATATTGGGAACATTTCAAGAAATTATGTGCAAGCTGCCCCCATCATCAAATTAGTGAGCAGCTACTGACTCACTCAAAAATGAGTAGCACTAATGCTATCTCAAGTGCAGGAGGATGTCATGTAATAATTAGGAATAAATTCCTAGATCGTCTCCTCAGGGAAAGTTGCTTAAAATTAAACTTGTTGAAAAAAATGTGAAAAACTTCACAAGGAGAAAATAAAATGATGGTATGTGCAATGGATGGAAAATGGTACTAGTCATGGACTAGATTCATATTTTTAGATTTTGATTGTTGGATTGGAATGTAAAGGACTAATAAATTAAACTCAGAAATTAATAAAACTAAATTAAGAATTAAACTAAATTAGAAAGTAATTGACAAGACATGAACTGAAAATTGAAAATGCCCAAAACCAAGATTCTAGAATTCATCTTTGTAATTAAATTACAAATTCTCAAAATAACACATAACAATTGTAATCACTATTAAATGAAAACTTAAAGATGTGCGAAAAATAAATAACACGAAATAAGTAAACAGAAAATAAATTACCCTAACTTCTAAGCTAAACAAATCTCAAAAGTATTCCATAAATTTTAAACTGAAGTTAAATAAAATAGGGAACGAAAAGTCTAAACGAAAACTTCCTTTCACTATTCAATTGAAATTCAAAACAACAAGGAAACAACTTCTCACGTATCACTCTTGAAAATTAATCTCTAAATCTTTAAT
Organism: Carya illinoinensis; assembly: GCF_018687715.1. Classification (NCBI taxonomy): domain Eukaryota; kingdom Viridiplantae; phylum Streptophyta; class Magnoliopsida; order Fagales; family Juglandaceae; genus Carya; species Carya illinoinensis. The sequence continues at coordinate 12,715,459 of NC_056753.1, forward strand.
AAAAACTCTAGAACAATTCCTCTACTCCCCACGTATGATGTTCAGAAAAATCAAAAACAAAAACAGAAGCTTAAAACTAAACCTTTCTTGCAATAAATTAAGGTAACACAATTAATTAGAACTTCTAAAACAATTCTTTATGAAACAAACCAGCACACTTGATTAAAACTTCTAAAACAATTTCTTTTTGTTACATGAAACAAACTAGTAATGAAACAAACTAGCACACTTAATATTAAGGTATTACTCTTAATGAAATAAAATTCTAGAACAAATCTTAATACACTTAATAAAAATGCTAAAACAACAAAGCTTTGAAGCCAAAAGGAAAAACAAAAATCCAAACACAAGAAAGAGCCAACTCTTTCAAGATCATAACAAAGAAATAACAAAAGCAGAAAATTGTAAAATGTAAGTTGTAGTTGTGTGTGTTGAGTTGTGTCTTTCTAAGTTTTTTTTTTTTTTGTCTTGTAAGCTCGGACTGCATCCTTTTATAGCCAAACATCTTGGCTAGTTGCATCTCACATTCAATTGGTTTCACACTTCAATCTTGCATTCACACCTTAATTCGGCCACCTCTTGCATTCACACTCAATTGGTTTCACACTTCAATCTTACATTCACACTTAATTTCGACCACTTCTTGCATTCAATCTTTAATAGCCGCCTCTTGCATTCAATCTTTTCCTCAATCTGTTTTTTTTAATTTCAGCACACAACACTCACCCACCTACTGCACCTCAATGTCTCTCTCTATTTCCCACCGACTGCTTCTCTCTACACGTCCAGCACAACATCTCAGCACAACATCTCAGCACAACATCTCTCTCTCAACTCACACTTAAATAATCTGCACCGACACAACCCCTTCCAGCACAACACAACTCCCTACACATCTCCCTCTCTATTTCTGGAAATTGCCCACCGATTGCCTTTTGACCAATTCACTCCTTAATTCCATCCCCCTTTACGTAATACATGACCACCGACTACACATTTCAGCCAGCATCGACTCAACTATTAAGACTTCTCACTCAAACCTCACTCAAACCAAATCAAACACGGCAGTGCATGCACTCTCTTCCTTCATTTCGGTGGACAGCAGTTGGTGGACAGCAGCAGCCTTCTTCTTTCTTCATTTCATCACATGTTCCTCACCTTAATTTAGCTGCACCAACCGATGTAAGTTAAGCCAAACAAGCACCCAATTAATGTATAATTTAGGTGGTTTGGAAATGAGTTGGTGGATTTATTTGAGTGTGAAAAGGGGATCCGTGAGTTTTGAGGGAAATGAGGGATGGGTTGGACGGCAAGTGGGGGCTAGGCTTTGGAAGTTTGGTGGCTTGTTGGAGGGCAATGGTGAGTCATGGTTTAAGTGAGCATGATGTGGGGTGATTGGTGTGGCCGTATATGAGGTTAGATGGAGTTGGGAGTGTTTGAATGGTGGGAAAGCTCAAGACAAAGTATGAATAAGGCATGAACATAATGAACCATGGTATGCACGAAAAATGGAGATGGAGATTAAAAAAAAAAAAAAAAACTCAACAACAAAATAACACAAATGAAAAATTAGCTTAAGTAACTTCCATTCACGGATGGCAAGAAGTGCTTCTATCTTTTGAGGTTCATGGATTGAACCCAAAAGATGGAAAGATAGCTCAAGAAACTTTATGAACATGAAGAACAAGAAAAACAATGGTACAAACGCAAATGATAATGGAAAGCAAGAAAATTATGGACTAGAATGCACAGTAATCAATAGTTGGTAGAATTCAAGCAGAAATTCATGCTTTTAATCAATTAAAATCACAATTTTGATTTATTCATTTTAACCATTTTTCCATTTAAAACCAATAATAATGTCATGATGAATTTAAAATATATTGGTTTTAAATAGCTAAAATATGCAATATTTCAGCTCAATCAGCTACTTATCCAGTATTTCTATGACGGCCTTCTACCCACTGATAGGAGCATGATTGATGCTGCTAGTGGAGGAGCTTTGGTGGATAAAACTCCCAACGCCGCAAGAAACTTAATTACAAATATAGCGGCCAATTCTCAACAATTTGGCACTAGGCTTGACCTTCCATCTAGGTATGATAATGAGGTAAATATTTTCTCCCTTGAACAACAAATTGCAAGTCTAACTTCTCTTATTCATCAAATGGTTGTAGGTAATATGCAAACAACGAAGGCTTGCACGTTGTTAGTACAAATGGAGTGCGTGGCAGTGCATCATGTTGTCCGTCAGCCATGGCTAGTATTTTATTTTTTCTTCGTGATCTAAGAATTCTTTCAATCTCCAGATCAAAAGGAGTCATGAGATCTAACATGGCACATCCAACGTAAAAAACACACCTATAGAGCAAAAAAAAAATTAATAAATAAATAAAATATAAGAATAAATTAAAATAAACTTCTAAATTAAAATCAAGATTACTTTGTATCGATATTGGCAAAAAAAAAGAGTAAATCAATCCCCGGCAACGACGCCAAAAACTTGATCGGTGCAAAACTGCAAATGCACAGTATCGAGTTTTTATAGTAAAGTGATGAGAAGAGTATCGTCCTTAGAGATTGCTAACTTAATTTTGACAAATACCGAAATTATACTAATCTCGATTTTACCTAGAGAAACCACTAAGATTTTTGTAATTGCAATTTAAAATAAAATCAATTAAAAAAATATGCAAAGGAAAAGAAAAATGATGTTCTAAGATCAAATTAATGGGAAAGAAAACTTCTAAAAAATCGATTTCACCTAATTCCTCACTATGCTTTACTCATCTAACTAATTGAATTTAATTCTTTCTGTTTATTAGCAAATCTCTAATTCATCCAAAAGCCTATTTCGATAGTCAATTGGAAATTATTCTTGTTCATCATTTTACAGCAGAGTATGCAAATTAATAAAGCAAGAAAGCAATAAGACCAATGATTTTAATACTACATAGGTTCATAAAAGTCTTTCGATCTCTATATTTACCTATGCTAAAATATCCAAGATCAATTCTATAATTCCCTATTTTGATAGCAAATCACAAGATTAAAATCTTCTAATTAATGGCCAGTTAATTAGAAGCAATAAACTCAGAATAAATCAAATAAACAAAGAAAGAATTACTTTAAATTAGAATAGAAAATCAAACAAAGTTCAGAACTAGATTACTTCATTTTCCTAGAATAAAGAAAATTTAGTGCATGCTAAAAATTAAATTCAACATAAACAAATTCACCATAATTTTTCTGAGAATAATAGAAGGAAAATGAACACTGAAAAAATGCTCCTCTCAGTCGTAGCAGCGTCTTCCCAGTTGCAACTCTTCTTCCAAATCAAAGAAAATTAATTTTCTGAATCTCTATTTTTCCTCCCCTAAGAGCCAAGCCGATAAAAAAAACAATTAGTTCCTCGCAAATGTCGTCCGTTTGGTGCTAGCCAAGAGCAGATCCAATCTCAAGTTTCTCACTTCCTCTCAATTTCTACATGCCAGCCAAAAAGAAAAGCCAAGTCAAATCTAGCTTTTTCTATTTTATGAAGACCAAGTCAAACCAAAAGAAAAGCCCCTAGCGTTAAACTCTATCTTGTTTACTTTTTAAATCATTTCATCCCCACATGCACATGAACTTAGATAGAATCAGATTGTAATTTTTTATTTTTATTTTTATTTTTTGTTTCCAAATTCTCTATCTTCATGCTTGGAGTCCACGTGTAGTTAGGATCCTTAACTTTCTTTCTTCATCAACCTATCCTTTCTATCTTAGCATCTTGAAAAAAATCAAACTTGATCTTTATCCTCAAATTGCACTGGTGAAATTTAGATCTTTATTTTCTTCAAATTTGAAATAAAATTTAAATAACAACAATGAAATCTAAAATCAATGAAAATAATAAAATTAGACTAAGTTTTAAAGTTAAGAGGTAATAAAATATATTAAATTATGTAAGTCATCAAACACCCCCAAACTTACAATTTTGTTTGTCCTCAAACAAAAAGAAACAAACAAAAAGAAAATAAAATAAAATACTACTATAGACAATATCAACTTGACCCCATAGAGAAGTATCATCACTCACCAAGCCATGATCTGAATTTAGATTTCATCACTAGTATTTTACTCTTTTAACATCAAAGATAGCAGAAAAATCAATCAAAAATTTAGCAATTTGTCAAGCAAGTGTTAAGCGTTTAATTCAACTTAAAGTTAAGACCTTGAGTGTGTGTGTGTGTGTGTGTGTGAAATAGTCAATTTAACCTCAAACCACCTATAAACTCTGATAAAAGTAGAACAACTAAAATTAGAAGAATTCTCTCAAAACTGAACCCCATAAGTCTAATTTTCAAAAATCCTCCCCACTAATGTAGTCAACACCAAAATCAGAGATCAAAAGGTCTTTAATAAGGTTGTAATGATAGGCTACAGGGTGAGGGTTAAGTTAAGAAAGAACTGGATATGGAAAATCAAAGCTAACTAGGAAAATACTTGGTGAAAAGAACAATAAAAGAGATATCCAAATGATTCAAATCATAACTCTTTCTCGACTATATGCTCATACTGGTGACATTATTATTGATGTAATCAATGAAGCAATACCAACTATGTGACGCCCCCAAATCTCCATGCAAGATCACGGGAAAATCGAGACGTCCGGATGATGACATCACGGGTCATCATCCTATCGACGTGTGCCAAGTATGTGAAAAAGCGACGAATGTGCACAAGAACTACGCAGCGAAAAGAAAGTCAATAACTAAGTACCAGAATTTTTTCTTGTTTAATACAAAACTATTCAAAACATACATAAATAAATATTACAGGACACAAACATAATTTTAAACTAAATACAAAGCATAAACTTCAGCACCCCGGCGGAGTTGCGTCCTCGGGCTCAGCCTCCTCCTCCTCATCCTCGATCTCTGCACCAAAATCTACAGAACCAAAAATGGTGCTGCAGGTAAGTAAAATCCAAACACCACCAGATAAAAACATATAGAACTCAAACAATATGCATGAAGTGATGCCAATGCGAAAAACCCATAAAATCATATTTTTACCACGCACGCCAAAAATCCCATTTGGCCCAAAAACATATCCTTTCCAAATATCATGCCAAAAGTCACATTTGGCCCATATCCATCTCAAACCATTATCCAATTAATCCGTATGCACCATGACCTCCCCTAGGGGTCATCCGCACACCCTGGCTCCAGTGCCACACCGCAGGTTACGACCACGTATGTGACACCTAACGAGCAATGCCCAATTCCGCGCCCCGCGCGTTCGTAGCCAAGCATCCTTTAGCCCTCGCCAGCGAAGGGCCACGAAGTCGGTGTGTAGAGCGATGCCCGGTTCCGCGCCCGACGCGTTGGTAGCCAAGCATCCCCTAGCCCCCGCTCCCGTCGTCACCCAGCGACAACTCAGGGGACGTCACTCAGTTTATTCCGCTCCCGAGAATACCCCATCCCGGCTTGGGGTCGTGATACACACGCACCCGAAAATCCACTTACGCCAATAAAACAGGCTTTTCTCAATTAAATAAAAATGCATGTGCATGCACCATGTAAATGCGATATTAATGCACAAAATAATCAACCATCCATAAATCAACAAAACCAAGCACTCCGTCCACAACCCATCCGACCCCCGAACTCCTCGGACTCAGTCCGGAATCAGCCAACCAACAGATAAATATTTATTGAATGAGCAAAATATATTTAAATCTAAAAGTAGAGTTTGGAAAATACTTACAGCGCTATATGGTATTTTTAGAAAACACTCGGCGTTGCAAACGGCGGAAGTAAAGCAACGTAACAGTGCAAATTCACTGTGGCCGTGGGTTGTAAAATACCCACTTTTGAACGGGGACAAACCAAGGCTCGGGATTGATAGGGAATGGCCTTGAGATATTTATGAAGCTAAGGGAAATGAGTTTTGGCCATGGGTGGTGGTGGAAATGGCGGTCGAAGGCCAAAAAGGGGCTGAACGGAGTTGAGCTCGTGAGAGCTGCTCCGGCAACGGATCGAGGCCGGAAATGGGCGGTTTAGGTCGGCAAAAGGTAGGGGAAGAAGCTGTGAAAAGATGGTGGCCGGAGGTGGTGCGACGGCGCTGGAAACGGTGAAAAACCGTATGGCTTGGAGGAGCTCATGGCGGCTAACGGTGGCTCGGATGGAGGTGAAACTTGGTGGGGATGTTCACCGGTGAGAGGGGAATAAAACTGTGTGGGTGGTGTAGGCCACGCCACCAGCAAGCGGTGGTTCTGGGCTGCGAAAGCAACCGGCAATAGGGGCAAAAACAGAGCAGGTGCAGCGACTTCCAGCGGCTCTCGTAGGCTAACGGCTGGTCCGATAGCTCTAAAAATTGGTAGGGATGATCTCTGGTGGAAGGGGAAGAGAATGGTGGTGGTGGTGCACTAAACGGTGGCCAGACGGCGGAGAAATGGGCGGTCAAAGTGGAGGCGACGGGAAGGAGAAAAGAGAGGAGCTGCGCACGGGGAGAGGGGGAAAACGGGAAGAAAAAGAAGAAGAAAAAAAGAAGAAAAGAAAGAAAAGAAGAAAAGAAAAGGAAAAAGGGAAAAAGAAAAAGAAAAGAAAAGAAATGAGGTCCAATCCTCACCTCTGGAGTCCAACAACTGATCCAACGAAAATAAGTTTAAAAGCAATAAAACTAAGAAAATATTTTAAACACAACGTAAAGCTAAAATATAATAATTAACTAGTAAAAACAAGCTATTTAATTTTAAATCCAAAGACAAGCTAAAATAAATTAAACAACAATTTAAATTCAACAGCAATTAAAATCCAATTAAAATATGATAATTTAAAATAAAAGAAATACTATATTAATTAAATTAAAATATTCTTTCAGTGAAAATACACATAAAAATGGGGTGTCACAAACTACTCTAACAAAATCAAGCAATACCAACTACTCTAACAAAATCTGAAGTGATACATACTCTACTTATTGAGTTTCTTTTTTTCTATTTTTTTCAGCTTCTTTTTTGTTTCTTTCTTTTTTCTTCTCTCTCTCTCTCTCTCTCTCTCTCTCTCTCTCTCTATAGTTTAATCAAATAGAGCAAACATAATATGAATAATTTTCTTTGAACTAACTTTCTCTTTAAATGTAAATTTCTATCAAAGTATTTTCACAAATTGTAAAAGGTAAATTCATGGTTTTTCAGGCTTAGAACAGAAATGGTTTATGTAGTTAAAAGAACAAATAAAGGCTTATGTAAAATAAGGCTCAAAGGGGTTGACTATGGAAATACACCATGCAATGATGGCATGATACTTAGGATGGTTGGGAAAGCTTTTTGGTTATGACAAAAAATTTGCCTAGATCATTTCTCTAATATTTGGTATCAACTAGGATTTCGCCTCAAGGATCCATCAATGAATTCTAGAGCAAAGCAAGATTGAACTTCCCTCTTCCAGTTAATTCAACTTCTTCTCTTCATAAGCAAAATGGAATAAAAGAAAAACGACTATGTGCTCAAATATGTTCAAGGTCAAAGATTTAAATCAAAGTACCCACAAAACTCCGCTTGACATAAAAGAAATTTTTGAAAATTTTTCTCAAAACCATCCTCAATCACAAATTTCAAAGTCATAGAGAATTCAATCATACTCAAATACATGCTTGGTAAGAGAATCAAACAACCCAAGACTAATAAAATCACAAGTAAAATAAAATAAATAACAAACAAGAAGACCAAATGGCTATAGGAGTTTACACCCCCAAACTTAAACTAAACAATGTCCTCATTGTAATGCAAAAGTGAAAATGATTTAAGAAACGAAAGGAACTTCCCTGGTTTCATGGTGAATCAGCTATAGTTTGTAATTTTCAGCTCTTTATTCATGCTAAATAAACGTGCATCAAAATTCAAATTATTAAAAAAATAATAAAGATAGTAAAAAAATAAAAGAAGAAAAGAAAGTTCTATGGGTTGCCTCCCATAAGCACTTGTTTTAAAGTCTACAGCCAGACTTTTCAATCTTCATCAATTAGGATCTCCAAGACGAATAAATGCAGAGTTCCTCTCCACTTGTTCTCCATAGAAGTATTTCAATCTCTGACCATTAACTCTAAATATATTTCATGTCTTGTCCTTCAAGTCTATTGCTCCAAAAGAGGAAACTTTGTCAATTGTATAAGGATTTGTCCATCTTGATTTTAACTTACCCGGAAAGAGTTTGAGTCATGAATTGAAGAGTAAAACCTGTTGTCCTGATGCACTCACGCCTAAGAATCTGTTTGTCATGCCACTTCTTCATCCGTTCTTTGTAGATCTTCGCATTTTCACATGCATCATTCTGGAAGTCATCCATCTCATTCAATTGAAGAAGTCGCTTTTCCCCTACTGCCTTCAAATCAAAATTAAACTTTTTTATAGCTCAATAAGCTCTATGCTTCAACTCCACAGGAAGATGACATGCCTTTCCAAACACTAATCAGTAAGGAGACATCCCGATAGGTGTTTTAAAGGTTGTACGGTATGCCCACAAAGCATCATCAAGCTTCTTTGCCCAATCCTTTCTATTGGTGTTGACCCCGTCTTCTCAAGGATGTTCTTGATTTCTCAATTTGAAATTTCAGCTTAGCCATTAGTTTGAGGATGGTAGACAAGTGTTATCTTGTGCTTCACACCATATTTAGAAAGAAGATTATCAAACAACTAATTGCAAAAGTGGGTCCCTTCGTCACTAATAATAGCTCGTGGAGCGCCAAATCTTGTAAATATATTCTTATGCAAAATTTTAAGCACTACCTTTGCATCATTTATTGTTGTAGCAATTGCTTCCACCCATTTTGACTCATAATCAACTGCTAACAAGATATAAACAAAGCCAAAAGAAGGAGGAAAAGGCCCCATAAAATCTATTCCCCAAACATCAAATAACTCAACCTCTAAGATATTTTTCAATGGTAACTCTTGACGCCTTGAAAGATTTCCCATACATTGGCACCGGTCACAAGTTTTCACCAAAGTATAACTATCACGAAAAATAGAAGGCCAAAAGAAACCACTTTGAAGTACTTTAGTTGTTGTTCGGGTTGCTCCAAAGTGTCCTCCATATGATGATGAATGGCAATGATAGAGAATGGCTTGCATCTCTTCTTCTGGCACACATCTTCAAATGATTTGATTAGGGCAGCTTTTGAACAGCAAAGGCTCATCCCAAAGATAGTATTTCACATCATGCAGAAACTTCTTGCGTTGGTGGTAAGTAAGATCAAGTGGCAGTACTTTACAAGCTAGGTAGTTTACAATATCAACATACCAAGAAAGCTTGATCTCACATGCAAACAACTACTCATCAGGGAATGCTTCTTGGATCACTGAATCTGGTCTTTCTTCCTCTTGTTCTAGTCGGGAGAGATGATTAGCAACTGAATTTTCGCTTTCTTTCTTTTCTCGAACCTCCAAATCAAATTCTTAAAGAAGCAGTATCCAACGAATTAGCCTAAGCTTAGTATCCTTCTTGCCAAACAAATATCGAAGTGCTGCATGATCAGTGAACACTATAACCTTTGTA